>NC_034598.1:28481333-28491393 GCF_900095145.1 Mus pahari
GAACTCACTCTGTAGACCAGGCTGGCCTCGAACTCAGAAATCCACCTGCCTCTGCCTCCCAAGTGCTGGGATTAAAGGCATGCGCCACCACGCCCGGCTTAATTCTTTAGAAGTGGTAGCAGCAAAGCAGCAACTAACTGTTTCTCTACCTTGCTGACAGCAATGGGAACGTAAAACGATACAAACGTGCCTCAACTCGTGATGTGTCCCAGCACATGCACCGTAAGATGAAAAACATATACACTGATAATAGGTGTGACTTACATGAGAGATGTCCCCATATGCTCAGGCATTCGAACACTTGGTCCCCGGCTGATAGCGCTGTCTGGAGAGGTTGAGTTCCAGCCTTGCTGGAGAGAATACCTCACTGAACGCTGACTTTGAGAGCTCAAGGCCTCGCCCCAGTTTCCATTCGCTCTCTGCTTCCTGCTTTCGGTTAAAGATCACAACTTCTGGTTCCTGCTGCCACCCCTGCCATGCCTCCACAACCCTGATGGATACTTTCTTTTCTTTTCTTTTTTTAAAGCTTACTTAATTATTAGTAATAATTAAGTAATTATTACTTAATTATAAGTAGCTGACTTCAGACGTACACAGAAGAGGGCGTCAGATCTCATTAAGGGTGGTTGTGGGCCGCCAGGTGGTTGCTGGGATTTGAACTCAGGACCTTCAGAAGAATAGTCAGTGCTCTTACCCGCTGAACCATCTCGCCAGGGACACTTTCAGACCATAAGTTCCCCCCACCCCCACCCTCAAACTCCTTCCTTCCTTCCGTGAGTGGTTTGTGGTCACAGTGTTTTCACACAGCAACATTAAAGTAACTAGCGCCATGCCCACCCTGCCAAACCATCACATTCAGGAACACAGTGCCGCCCGCGCGCATGCTCAGTGTGTCCATTCTCTAGCGTGATCCTGTGACTGACAGGGCGCTTCCATCTGCTAAGACTGCCAACTTCACGTGAGTGAAGAACTACATATTGCTATTCGGGGGGGAAAGATCCAAATTAAAATCCGGAGCACATTTTCTGCCAGATGTGGATTATTTGCACACCACCATAAAGCCGTGAAAGTATTAAGGAGAATCGTACTACATCAGGGCCCGTTTGTATAAACAGTCTGAAAAACTGCCTCAAAGATAAGAACCAAAGCGAGACTGAGACACAGCTGAGCAAACATTAAATCCGGTGGCCCCAAGGCCGGCATGTGGCGTATGTGCAGAGTGGCATGACTTGAGCTTCAGAGGAGCCATCTCTATGGCTTTGCTGTGTGCAGCCCATGTGGCCACTCTCCTGGGCTGACAGCACTGCCAAGTAGTCATTTCGAATAATGGACATAGCCCACTTCCTGGTGGTTCTAGCATCATTTCTCACAGCCCTCCCCAGGAGCTGCCTTCAGGGATCCTGACCCATCACACAAGGCTTGCCAGACTCTCATTAGAAACCTTGGCAGAAGCCTTCATAACCCCACAACTCTATGCTTGCAAAATTAGCATCGTGTAGTGGTGGGCGGGGTCTATCCACGAGCTGAACAACTTTCATGAAGGCCGGGGGTGGGCGGGGGCAGCCTCAGTGCTGAGTCCTGAGCAGAGTCAAGAAAATCCCAGGAAAGCAACTTCCTGGGTGGCCCTGTGTGAGCAGGATACAGTGTAGCCCTGTGTGAGCTGGATACAGCGCTCTCCCTTCTCAAGGGAAACTCTTTTAACTTGTTACATTTCCTTGGGTGCCAATGCTGGTCTCTGTGTGTAAGGTGTGTGGCTGCTAGAATGGGAATGGCTCCCCCAAAGGCTTGTATATTTAAATGCTTGGTCCCTAGTTGGTAGAATTGTTTGGGGAAAGAATAGAAGCTATCTGTTCTATCTGTAGGGGTGTTGCGGGGGAGGTGTTGGAGGTTGCCACTGGGTGTCTAGGCCACCTCAATGGCTCTGGTTTGGTTTTGATTGTTTGAGATAGGGTTTCTTTGTTTAGCTTGGCAGTCCTGCAACTAGCTCTGTAGACAGGCTGCCCTCGAACTCACAGAGATGCATGGCCTCTGTTGGGATTAGAGCAGTGCACCAACCCCCACACTCCCCACTCGGCCCTTGTTTTTGTTTTTAATGGAGCAAAGATGTCTTTGAACCGTCCTCACTAAACACACAGCTCACCATCACAGAGCACTCAAAATACTCAGCCAGTGAGCCACTTACAAGGGACCGGAAACAAGCAAATGTCAGTTTCCAAGGACATCTGAGCTCCCATCCATATTATACAGAGAGCATGGGCCACGCGCTCTGTTCTGCAGCCACGTACCATTCGGAGGGCAACAAATGCTCCTTAGCTTTCAGTCTTCTGGGACGGGGCCTAAGACTCACTGTGCCCTTCTGCTGTTTAACGCTCTGGGGAGACCAGAGTGGCCATGGCTAGGGATGCGTGGTCTGTGACTTTGGGCAGTAGCCAGTCGAGGTTATCGTTAATACCGTTGGGTCGGGTTATTTTAAGGTACGATGGACAGTTTGTGAATTTCATCAGCCAACTGGAGGCTCTGCCCGGCTAAAGTCATGATTTCAGCATAAAAGAAAAGAAAGGCTAAGTTAAAAGCCAGCACCTGTTCTTCCTAAAATTGCTTTTCTGCAGGTAGCAGCCCCAGAGAGCCGGCAGATGGTTTTGTGTTCCGAAGCCTGACCTCAGCAGCCCTTCATCAATCTTGAGCTGGTTGACTCTCTCAGCCTTCCCAGGGTACCCAAGATATCTCTGATGCACTTGCTACCCGAAGACCAATTAATTAGCCGACAGCGATTCTGTTACGGTTTCCTAACAAAGCTAGGAAACACTGGGCTCAGCCTGCCTGGGGCAGCTTTATTCAAGCTCATTAATTGCTGTCAGACCAGACGTGGGCACTTCCAGATGATGGAGGACGCATCCTTTGGCACCATGGAGGACGGGCGATCTCCAAGGCCTGCAAGGAGCTCTCCTGCGTTGACTGCCTCAGCCATAAGGCTCCCTATGTTTAAAAGTTTCCAATCAAAACTTTCCATAAAAAGCACTGGACTTACTACCCATGGCCCCCATCCCATCCCTACCCTTGGCTGCCAGGTTCTCAAGAGGGGAATGGCCCATACCTGCCTCTCTCTCTCTCTCTCTCTCTCTCTCTCTCTCTCTCTCTCTCTCTCTCTCTCTCATTTTTATATTAGATTTATTTTATATGTATGAATTTATACCATGTGAGTGCCTGGAAGTTACCGATGGTCGTGGGCCATCATATGGGTGCTCGGAATTGAACCCAAGTTCTCTGTATGCAAGAGCCACAAGTATGCAAACACTGAGCAAAAATCCAGCCCCAACTCTTGGGGTTTTTGAATATATATATATATATATATATATATATATATATATATATCTCAAAATATATCAAAAGGAATTGTACTGCTTTTTAAAAATATTTATGTGTGTGTGTCTTCCTTCCTTCCTTCTTTCCTTCCTTCCTTCTTCCTGTTTTGCGGAGACATGGTTTCTTCCTGTAGTCTTGGCTGTCCTGGAAATCGTTCTGTAGACCAAGCTGGCGCCCAGCTCAGCGATCTGCCTGCCTCTGTTTCCAGAATGCTGGCATTAAACACACTTTTCTTTTCTTTTCTTTTCTTTCTTTCTTTTTTTTTTTTTAAGACAAGAGTCTTGATCTGTTGCTCAGGCTGGCCCAGAACTCCCGGAGTCAGCCTCCCAAACAGCCAGGAACACAGCCCGCACCCCCATGTTTAGGTCTCTTGTTAAAGATCAGATTCTTTATGATTTTTTTCCCCTCTAAGAAGATGAGCAGCCAAGCCTGCTGGTGCAGGGCTATAGAACGTCCGTGGCTCTGGAGGCCAAGGCCAGAGGGTTGCAGGCTCTTGTGCCCAACCTGGCAACCACAGGGCCTAGCAAGTATGAGTGAGGCCTTACATATAATTCCCAGTACTGGCAGAGGGTTGGGGTGGGGACAAGATAAGCCAAGGAGTTAGGCAGGATGGCACATACCTGTGGCCTCAATATTCAGGAGGCAAGTTTAAGGTCATCTTGACCTAGAGAAACCCCAAACAACAACCAACTGCAGAACCAACTCACCGACCAACCAACCAGCCGACCAACCAGCCGACCAACCAACAAGCCCTCTGAGCCAACATTCCCAGAAAAGAAATGAACTGCACACAGGCAATATAAGACTCTGTGTTAAGTGCACTTGGGACATTAAAGATCCCAAGCCAAGTTGCCTACATCTATTCCTGGCCTAATTGTTATGGAATATAATGCGGCGGCGGTGGGGATAAGGGGTACCTACCTAGTGGGCCCATGCCAAGGTGTCCCCCTGAGAAACCATGCCATGTGACAGACCTGGTATCGGGGGGCGGTTTATTGTGGGAGAAGGGAAGGGAGGATCTGGAGAAGGGGTGGCGAAGGGATGAGAAAGGGGAGACAAGAGGTGAATAGAAGGAAAGAAAGGGGGGACGGCAGAGAACAGAGAGGGAAAGGGGGTGAGAGAGAATGACAAGGGGCAGTTGCTGGGGTAGCAAGCAGTCCACTTATACACTGCCAAACCACCCATACCTTGGGACAGCACAGGTGGCAATGGCGGAGAAGGTAGCGATGGCGGCAGGTGATGGCAGATGGCATAGTGTTGCTAGGTCACTGGGAGGAATCTAGCAGTCTAGTCTAGTCTGTAAGTCAACACTAAGATCCTAATGACCAGGAGGTAATCTTTTTTTTTTTTTTTTTTTTTTTGAGGTAATCTTTTAAGAACATATAAACAGAGTCATAACTTTCACCAACTCAAAAGCTAAGAAACACAGCAGGCATCCAAAGCCACAGCGCAGGTTACCTTGATTTGCTGTAACCCACCTGATGTTGCCACCAACGTATTTTTTTTTTTTAAGATTTATTTATTATATGTAAGTACACTGTAGCTGTCTTCAGACACTCCAGAAGAGGGCGTCAGATCTTGTTACGGATGGTTGTGAGCCACCATGTGGTTGCTGGGATTTGAACTCCAGACCTTCGGAAGAGCAGTCAGGTGCTCTTACCCACTGAGCCATCTCACCAGCCCGCCACCAACGTATTTTAAAGACGTCTTGACCTATGTATGAGTCACTTTGTTCTGTTACTATAAAGTCATCATGAAGGGAGCTGGCTTAGTAATTAAGAACACTCGCTGCTCTCGAAAGTGGAGACGTCCTAGCCTGTTAAGAACAGACTCTTGATAGGCAGTGGTGGCGTACGCCAGCACTTGGGAGGCAGAGGCAGGCGGATTTCTGAGTTCAAGGCCAGCCTGGTCTACAGAGTGAGTTCCAGGACAGCCAGAGCTACACAGAGAAACCCTGTCTCGAAAACAAACAAACAAAAGAACAAACTCTGGGCTAGGCGTGGTGACATAGCCCTTCAACTCAGACTCGGAAGCAGAGACAGCTGTATCTCTGAGTTCAAGGCCAGCTTTGTCTACATAGTGAGTTCCAGGACAACCAGGGCTACATACATAGAGAAAGTCTGTCTCAGAAAAACCACACAAACATACACACAACAGCACGTGATACTCTTGTCAGGATCCCAGCATCCATGTGGTGGCTCAGAACCATCCATAACTCCAGTTCCAGAGAATCAGATGGATGGATGCCTTGTGTCCTCTGCATGTAACAAATGCGTGCGCACGCGTGCACACACACACACACACACACACACACACACGTGCGCGCACGTTCCTGTTCATACACACACAGTCAAAACACTTACACAAATAAAATATGTAGGGCTGGAGAGATCGCTCAGCAGTTAAGAGCACCAACTGCTCTTCCAGAGGTCCTGAGTTCAATTCCCAGCAACCATGCGGTGGCTCACAACCATCTGTCATGGGATCCGAGGGCAGACCTTTAATCCCAGCACTTGGGAGGCAGAGGCAGGCGGATTTCTGAGTTCGAGGTCAGCCTGGTCTACAAAGTGAGTTACAGAACAGCCAGGGCTATACAGAGAAACCCTGTCTCGAACCCCCGCCCCCCCAAAAAAACCCCAAAACCTTGAATGTATATTCCTGGGCCATAAAATCCCTTATTGTCACTGAGGTGAGGGCTGCGCTTTTTTGCACGTTGATGTCTTTGACAAATGACCTTAGGGGATTAGAAAGATGCTCAGTGGTTCGGAGCACTGCCCGCTCTTGCAGAGGACTGGGGTTCAATGTCCAGCAGCCACATGGTGTCTCTCAACTGTCTGTAACTCCAGCTCTGAGAGGTTCAGCACCCTCATACAGACATACAGACAGGCAAAACACCAGTGCCCATAAAACAAAAATGAATACAGCATAAATAAGTTTAAGTTGATTTTTCGGTACTATGACCGATGTACTCTCAATAGCGAATGCTTCTTTTTTTTTTTTTTTTAATTCTTCTTCTTCTTTACATGGACATCTGTGTACGTCTATATATGTGCATGTTCCTGAAGTTAGGAGCATCCCTTGGATGCTGGAGTTACAAGCAGTTGTAAACTGCTTGAGTGGGTGTTGAGAGTTGAATTCCGGTTCTCTGTAAGAACAGTCCATGTTCTCAACCACTGAGCCATCTCTCCAGCCTACTCATTTTTAATTTTATTTCAAACAGGCCCCCCTCCTAGACATGTGTCTATTACAGTGTCTATAGTTATTAACCCATGACCAGCTTTGTTCCCTAGATTCTCAGAGTGAAACGTTCTGTTCTTGCATGAGCTAACGCCACAAACCCACTTCCTGATGCACACAGCTGCCTCCCACTCCACTCTTGAGGACCGAAGCTTGAGAACACTTCAGCGTCACATTCTATTTTGCTTGATGGGAGAAATTTAAGGCGTCCTGGCGGCTAGCAGGACAAAAGCCCAGCTGTGACGGCCTGCACACAAACTAGGGCATCTCTGGAGACTACCTTCCAATTTGCCCTCAGATTCTGGGAGAGTTTTAATCATGTCACCAACAAGCCTCGCTGCTCCGATCTCAGGAACAATTGTAGGCACTGGGCTGAGTTGGGAAAAGTGACAACCCTGATTTGCATAAACATGTATCCTAATTAGAATGTCAAAAGTTGGCAGCCGAGAGGTGGTGGAGTACTCTTGACTTCCGATCATTTTAATTTCCTTCAATTTCCAGTCATTACAACTGTCTCCTAACTCAGGCCCTCCTTTCCAAAGAACAAACACTGGCCGCTGAGGCTGAGCTTTTCGGCAAGTTCGGGCCACAAAACTATGACTTTGTTCCTAGGTAAACCGATGGAGGCACAAATGTTTAGATTCGCAACTGAGGCCGGAAGGAAACACTGCTCCAAATCCAGAAGCTTGCTCTTCCGGTGCAGGGGAGGGGTCGTGAGTGTCTAATCCTTTTCAGGTTGTCCCACGAGGAAAAAAAAAAAAAAAAAGGCGAGGGAGGGGGGCATCTTCCAATAGTCTCTGAGATTTTGCTCTCAGAGCACAAGGATCAGTAGGAGGGACTGTTCCGATATACCCACCAATGCGTAGCGTTTTAAAATTGCGTGGAGAGCGTCTATGGCGATAAGACTTGAAGTGGGAAGGGGCTGAGAATCAGAACTCGGGGTCTCAGGCATAGAACCGCCCTCACCCATTAGCAGGGGTCTTAAGTATGCATCGGTGACCTCCGAGCCTGCTTTCTGGGCTCCCAGTTTAATCAGGCATCCTCTCCTTCCGCCCTCATTCCTTTCTGCGGCGGGGGGCCATCTTGTTAATTACATGGTGGGAGCGTCTCTAATCTCTTGGGGGTGGATTTAGGCTCCAGAACTAGATTAGAGGATGACTCCAGTACCAGGGGCGTGGCTGGCCTCTCTCCTGCAACATATGGGAAACCTGCCAGACTTTCCATTGGAGTTCCAGCAGCAAGCATAAGTGAAGGAGTCTTCCCTGCTGGGAACGCACCCTGCAAAGCCAAGGGTGGACAGCATGGCCAGGAGGGGCCACGGCAGTTCTTAGTCTAGGTAGCATCTGGCAAGCTATGCCAATTGTCAATCAATGGCCCTCCCTGGGTGGGTTTAATTTTATGGTTATTTGCACTGACTTACTTCTCCTAATGGGCAGGGAGGAGCTCAGAGCATCCTCTCATTGTTCTGGTGGAGGGTGATGTCTTGGTAGTCCGTCCACGGACCAGCTGAAGTTGAGCCTGTTAGAGGTTATAGTTGGAGTCTAGCCATGGTGCTAAGGAGGATGGGTGTGGGCTTGCTGGCCACCAGACAAGTTCCAGGTTCAGTGACAGACCTTGTGTCAAAGGAATAAGGCAGGGAGTAACAGAGCAGGACACTCAAGTGTCTTCCTCTGGCCTGCTCAGTGTGCATATAGGCCCACACACCTGCACACATACATGTGCATATACCACACATATACTCTGGCACACATACACACTAAAACCAAATATAATAACATAGAAACAGTGATGGAGCCCACCGCTCTGAGCTGCCAAGAGGGTGCAGTAGGGTCATTTATTGAAATGGTTTAACACAGTGTCTGGATCATTCACGAACTTTTTACATTATTATTATTAATCATTCCATTTGTTTACATCTCAAATGATACCTCCCTTCCCGGTTAACCCTTCACAACTCCCCCCCCCATCACATCCACCCTCTCTCCCCTCTCCCCTTTGCCTCTATGAGGGTGCTCCCCCACCCCTACCCCATCAGGAACTTTTAATAAATCTTGAGTATTAGAAATTACAATAAAGTCAAGTGGTAGTGGTACATGCTTTTAATCCCAGCACCGGGAGGCAGAGGCAGGTGGACTCTGAGTCGGAGGCCAGCCGGGTTTGTAGAGCAAGTTCTAGGATGGCCAGGGCTACACAGAGAAATCTTGTCTTGGAAAACCAATAAACAAACAAACAAACAAACAGATCCAGCAAGGGCTAGGGATATGGTTTTGCTGGTAGAGTGCTTGCCCAGTGTTCTGTAGGGTCTGGAAAATGATCTGTGATTGCTGTACATGTGTAGCCTGGTGGGGGGGATAAAGATGATATCATCAAATTGGGGGTTCACAATGCCCAGCAGAAACTCACATACCCTCAGCACGCAGGAGGTAAAAGCAAGGAGTTCAAGGTCATCCTTGGCTACACGGGAACTTGAGGGTAGCCTCGGATAAGCCATCCTTCCCCTACCCCCGACCCAGTCTCAAGAAAAACTTTTCCCCCAACTATATATAAACAGGGCAGACAAGTTTAAATATGCAGGGTCAGAAGACTTGAATGAGAAGCACTGGTTTTTAAAATATTAAATTTTAGCATTTTGGGGACCTCAGGCTGGCTCCGTGAGTTAAGGCACTTGACACCAAGCCTGGCGACCTGAGTGCTATGCTCTGGTGCCACACTGTAGAAGGGAAGAAACAACCACTGAAGGTTGCTCTCTGACCTCCACATGTGCACCAGGACGTGCACACCCAGATACATTGATATACAATAAATCAATGTGGTTTTTAAAAGTTGGACCTGAAGCCTGGTGATAGTGGCAGATGCCTTTCATCCCCAAGGCAGAGGAATCTCCGAGTTTGAGGTCAGCCTGGCTCTCTATAGAGAGCATGTTCCAGAATAGCCATGGCTACACAGAGAAACCCTGACTCAAAAATAAATAAAATAAAATAAAATAAAAATTGGTTTTTGGCTGGACGGTGGTGGCGCACGCCTTTAATCCCAGCACTTGGGAGGCAGAGGCAGGCAGATTCCTGAGTTCAAGGCCAGCCTGGTCTACAAAGTGAGTTCCAGGACAGCCAGGACTACACAGAGAAACCTTGTCTTGAAAAAACAAAACAAAAACAAAAACAAAAAGAAAGAAAGAAACGTTGGTTTTTAGGGACTGGAGGGGATGGCTCAGCAGTTAATAGTTCTGCAGAGAACCAGACACCCATATGGTGGCTCACAACCCCACATAAATCCACTTCCACAGGGTCCATTGTCCTGATCTGGCCAGTTCAGACTCAAGCTACGCATATGATGCACATATAAAATAAAATAAAATAAAATAAATTAAAATCTTTTAAAAATAGTTTAAAACAAATGAGAATCTAGCATTATTCTTTAACTTCTTCATTTCTGTTTCTTGCTTTTTTTTTTTTTTTTTTTT
>NC_034598.1:28491589-28508589 GCF_900095145.1 Mus pahari
CACTTTGTAGACCAGGCTGGCCTCGAACTCAGAAATCCGCCTGCCTCTGCCTCCCAAGTGCTGGGATTAAAGGCGTGCGCCACCACACCCGGCTGCTTTTTTTTTTTAATCAGTGAGATGAAGCCTTAACTATCTTGGTTCATTTTGACTGGCCCTGATATGAATTGGCTAATGTTTTGAGAGTGCTTCCTGCCAATTGCTGGCTCTTTGAACTACTTACAGTTAGGGCAGTGGCTTCACCATGTGGAATGCACGCTGTGAAGGTGTTTATGGTGCCAAGGTTGGTCTCCTTACCTCAGCATCAGCTTTGGGTAAGAACTGCAGCCAACCAAGCAGCCAACTCTGCCCCTTCCCCTAGAGAACTTACAGTCTAAGAGGAAGAACAGGAAATCAGTTCACAGGAGGTTACAAGTGACATCCGTTTAAAATGATTCAGTTCCGTGTCTAGTGCCTGCATCAATCCCTTGCACCTAGCGAGTTGATAAATCCATGCCAGACAGTTAAACAGGTTTGTACATTGTTGCCAATGAGTGGAAGAGGAGAGCCACTTAGACATCTTGTAACTTAGGGTTCCAGTGGGCCTCCTAATGCAGTGTCATATTGTTCTAATTTGTCCTTGCCAGAGGGAACTGAGGCATAGCTAGGGAAGAGAGAGCTAGGCAGGATGACCAGGACGAACTTCTAGAAGCTCAACTGCAGGCTCCAGAGACTAGAGTGTCTAGACATTTAAAATAACTTCAGCCAAGGAGTTTAAACTGCTGAGGGAACAAAATAGCAACAGTGATAAGGTGAATAGATAACCCCCCCCCCAAATCCCCCACATAGACACCTCCCTCCCACAGACTGGGAGTGGACATCCGTGGCCACTGAAGCCTGGGCTCTTGGCTGACTCAGGAGCTGCCTAAAACCTGGTTGGTAATAAGAGCACCCTTTGGGGAAGGGAGCCACCTGCTCACTGAAAAACAGCGGATGTCACATTTTTCAGAGCAGGAACAAAGGCAGCAGGCTTTTGGAGGACACAGTCATCACCCTGCCCCACCCCCTGCACACCCCAGAGTTGCTATTAGCAGAAGGAGAAAAAAAAAAAAAGAATTGGGTTGCTATGGGAACCAGGACCACTCTCTGGGTCTCTCATTTTCTAGCTTCTTTTTATTCCCATTTTCCATCTAATATTCATTGTTTTTATTTATTTATTTATTTATTTATTTATTTATTTGTTTGTTTGTTTGTTTATGTGTATATCTGCGTGGCAATCAGAGGATAGCCTATGGGAGTTTGGTTATCTCCTTCCACTGTGTGGCTTCAGCTTGTCATGAAGCTTGGTGGCAAGTACTTTACCTGCGGAGTCTTCCTGCTGGCCCTATTTACTGTAATCTTTGTTTGTTTTGTGTGATACACCTTCAACTATCCTTAAGCTATCCTTAAGCTCAAGGCTCAAGGATATCCAGGCTATCCTTAAGCTCAAGGTCCCACTGTTTCAGCCACCTGAATGTTGGGGCTGCAGAGTGGTACCCTACATCGGGCGCATCCAACACTATTTCTTGTGCATCTACTTTGTCTGAGACACAAGGTTGGGTGCTGAGGATAGAGTTAGGAGCCATACAGAGGAAGTTCCTGAATGCCAGGAGTTTCCAAATACAGAAGGAAGAAAACAGCGTCAGGCAGAGATGGATGGCACAGGAGGCAGCTGGGGAGCTGGGAAAGTGTCTTCGAAGCTGCAGGAACAGCTAGCTAGTGGGATGGACATAAGCCCAGGCTGGAGGCAAGCGTCTGCAGGGACACAGAGCGAAGACCAGAACACTTCTGGGGGAGCAGTCAGGTGGCAGAAAAGTGTCGGAGGTGATGCTATTTATGATGACAAAGGCAGCAGGCAGGTTGGTTTGGGAAAGGAGGTGACACAAAATTTCCCTCCAGGAAATGAGCTACAGTAGGAAAGATGGCCTCAAGACCACAGGAGCCATGATAGGCCCAGAGGAGAGAGAGAGCATGAGAAAAGAAACTGTGACATGCCAGAGATGGAGAAACTTCCCTTTAAAACCTGGAGTAGCCAGGCAGTAGTGCCAGCCTTAATTCCAGCTCTCAGGAGGCAGAGGTAGGAGGAGCTCTGTAAGTTCGAGGCCAGCCTGGTCTACAGAGCGAGTTCCAGGACAGCCAGGGCTACACAGAGAAATCCTGTCTCCCAAAAACCCTGCCAAAACAATGAACATCAACCCTGCCCTACCCACACACATAAAAACAAAAACAAAAACAAAACAAACAACCCCCACAAAACTGGAGTTAACGCTTTATTTAAAAAAAAAAAATGCTTAAAGAGTTAGAAAGGTAGATGTCATGGATAGGATGGTAGCACGAAGTCCAGAAGGGGTCAGAGAAGTCAGCCAAACAAAGGAACCCACCTGACTTTTATATCCTCTCAGGGATGCTGGAATTTTACAGCATGCGAGTTAGTCCCGTATAGCAAGGAGCCTAGAGGGGCCAGGTATTGGGAAGGACAGCGACTCAGCAGAGCATGGCAAAACTCTTTGGGGAGAAGGTTCATAGTGCAAGCATTGAGGACATGAGTTCAAATCCCCAGCCCCCAGTGGGGGGGGGGGCATGCATGTGTTTGCAGTCCCAGGGCTGTTGTGGGCAGAGACAGAGAGGCACTGTCTGGGGCTTGTGGCTGTCAGCCCAGCTCAAGGATCAGTGAGAGACCCAGTCCCAAGGAAGAAAGGTGACCCACCTGCTGTGTCACTAAAGTTTATGCCTGGGTGAGATGTAAATACCATCTGGTTTCCCCTCCTCCTTCTGTGGTCCTAAAGACAAACCAAGGTATGATTCCACCGAGGTTGACCCCGGTAAACCGATGACTTTATTAGGCTTACTTACAGGGCAATGGATTAGAGTGTGTGGCCAGGAGTTTGGGTGATCTTAGGGCAGCTGCACTGGGAGGTTTGAACCCAACAGGGATGCAGGCTCTCTATGGCTGTGTAGGTGAAGCCCCCTCCGCTAGTCCCTCGCTACCTATATTCCTAGACCCTCCCAGAGACCCTGAGGTCTCCTTCAATAAGAACAGAACTGCATATATGTTTGGGAGGGGTAGTTACTCAGGTAAGGGTCCCATGACCTGCTTGGTCCCCTCCTTCCGAGAGGAAACATCAGCTCTCAGCAAGTCCAGTTGTGATGATTTTTGTTGAGCAGGCCCAGCTGAACTCCTGAAGATGGTGACTCTGAAAACAATCCTGTCCGAGGGCAGGACACCAGATGCCCTCCTCCAGCTTCTTCATGAGTGTGAACATTTACACACACACACACACACACTCACACACTCACACACAGAGTAATAAAAAAATAACAACCACACAAAATCAGGTCAGGGTCTCAGTATGTAGCCCTGGCTGGCCTAGAACATTCTACGTAGACCAGGCTGGCCTCAAACTCACAGAGGTCCAGTTTGCTTTCTCAGTGCTGGGATGAAAGGTGTTCCTCACCTACACTGTGAAGATAATAAATCAGCTTTCTGAACCCCAGCAGGTTCAAAGCATTCTGCTGGCAGCCACATCAGGTGGTTTGTGTGGAGGGAAAGCAGAAGTTAGCCAAGAGATAAGGTGGCCTTGTTTGAATCAGTTGTCCGCATCAATTAACCAGAGTTTGGCTGCTACGCTGATACACAGCCATTCATGGCTTGGTTAGACCCCTCACCCAGTTTATTTCATTTAACTTGAATGACTCCATGTTGCTTTGGTCTGCTGGGCTCTGGGCCTGAGTACAAGTCATAGGTCTCCTGCAACAGTAACCACCAATTCAACCGGTTACCTCAAGCTGTCAATACAGACCCTATGGAGCTTAGCCTGACACATAATGTCCTTCTGGTCCAAATAGCTCTTGATACTTTGGAAATAAGAGTCAGCCCCAGGACTGAGATGTTGCTCAGTTGGGAGAGTGCTTGCCCAGCATGTAAGAAATATCGCATAGTCCGGTATGGTGGCACATTCCTGTAACCCCAGCATTTGGGAGGTGAGGCAGGAGGATCAGACGTTTAGGTTTATTCTTTGGCTTTGTAGTGAGGGCAACAAGAGCCGCATGAGACCCTAACACACGCAGAAGAAAAAAAAAATCCTGTTTACAAAATACAAAATTCAGAGATAGCTTGGGCTCCCTGCAGGTGTGGTGTGTGTGTGTGTGTGTGTGTGTGTGTGTGTGTGTGTGTTTGTCTGTCTGTCTCTGTCTCTGTCTCTGTGTGGGGGGATTGCAAATCATTGCTATGGACTATTCACTAGACATGTGCTTATTATGAAATCAGTTTGTGTAATTTTTTGCCCTAGTCCCTCCATCTGACATCCATGTACTGAATATTAAGTATTTTCTGGGCCATGTCCTACGCACTGGGGTTGCAACCTAAAGCTTACTGACCTTTAAGAATGGCAGTGCTTATCATATTCCTGAAACCTTTATGAGTGTTTTGTCTGGCTTCTGGAAGTCACTGGTGGGGCTCTCTTGTCCCATTATCAAGTGAGGGGCATAATGAGGCAATCTCCTCATTTTTTGTTTTTGCCTTTGTTTTCCGAGACAGGGTTTCTCTGTGTAGCCCTGGCTGTCCTAGAACTCTCTCTGTAGACCAGACTGGCCTTGAACTCAGAGATCTATCTGCCTGTCTCTGTCTCTGCCTCTGCTGAGATTAATGGTGTTCACCACCACCACTGCCTGGCTGAAATCTCATATATTTTTTTAAAGATTTATTTATTTATTTTATCTATGTGAGTACATTGTGGTTCTCCTCGGACACACCAGAGGAGGGCATCGAATCCCATTATAGATGGTTGTGAGCTACCATGCGGTTGCTGGTAACTGAACTCAGGACCTCTGGAAGAAGAACTGGCGGGCACTCTTAACCACTGAGCCATCTCTCCAGCTCTGAAATCTCAGATTTTAAAGCCTCCAAGATAAAAGGATTCAAAAGACTTGACCAAGTCTCTTAATCCAGCCGTATATGCTTCCAGTTTTCAAGCATAGTTCTGGGTTTCTTGACTGACATCTTCTCTATAAGATAAATGGAAGGTCAGGTGAGGGATAAACTGAGCCAGGGCATTGTTTGCCTAGAATGTCAGAAGCCCAGCACGGCACACATCTGTAATCCCTGCACGTTAGAGGGGTAGGTCACCCTCAGCTGGCTTCTGGAAGTCACTGGTGGGGCTCTCTTGCCCCATTATCAAGTGAGGGGCATAATGAGGTAATCTCCTCATTTTTTGTTTTTGCCTTTGTTTTCCGAGACAGTGTGTTCATAACTGTGTCGAAGAGAATTCTGGGTTCAATCAGGTCGATTCGATGCTGATGTCAATAGATTTCCTCTTCTCCTATTGATCTCAGAATCTTTCCTGTGCCGATTTTCCGTCACGAGCATCACAGGACTGTCCAGGTGTGGGATCACACTCTCAATGTCTTCCGAGATGCCTGTGGGAAGTGCACTACTAGATGCTCCTCCCTCCCCCGACCCCCTTTTAGTTAAGGTCCCCTAACTTTGGATCAATTTCATGTCACATGTAGTTTGTGTTCAAACCCTCTATGATAATGCTTGTGATTCTCCGGTAGGTGGACCAAAAATCTTAACCTATCCTGGATACACAATTTGCAAAAGCATATGTCTTATTAATTCTTTGGACACTAATGGGCAGGAATACATGGGCTGTTGTGCAGGGAGATAATCCATGGTGCTTCCTAGAGGGGACTCTTCAGGGGAGGAGGGTGAGCTAAATTAATATGAGGAACAATAGCCAAAGAAAGCAGACTTCTGCGAAAACCTTAAAAAGAGTATGTTTGACATCCCGATGACTAAAGGACACAGTTGTTCCCAGCACAGAACTGCTGCTCCCATCGTTCCTGTTAGGACTGAGGAGCGATGGAGCCGAGTGACTCTATGCAAAAAGTCTGTGTCCAACATCTGTCGCTCTGAAGATTATTAATGTTCAATTGCTTCCCATTGTCTTCAAGTTATTCAACTTCATTTCCCCGTCAGTGCTTTAGCTGGGGATTAATAAACTATTTATGGGAAGACAGGGCTTGAAGTCAGGGTGATGGTGTTGGGGCTGTATTCTGAGGTACCAGCGGAGGAAACAAGTCCAAGTTAAAAGGCTTCATGATTTGGATGTAAATGATTTAACTAAACAAAAATATCTGAGGATACACTCATGGTTTGAAAGGAGAGAGAGCTTCCTTGGCCCTTCCTGAAATATCGAACTGAAAATATTGGAGCCTGTTTCTTTGCCTTTACATTCCCCGGAAAAACAAGAAACAAGCTGAAACGAGATGGATAATTAAAGATTTCTCTGTGTAAATCTAATAATTATAGGTGGTGGAGATCATGTTTTGTTACTGTTCTTGAGAACAGAGGACATAGTACAACACTGAATTATATGAAATATTTTTAGTGGTATAAGAGACAGGCAAAAAGAAAATCCATTAAGATTTTTTTAAACTCCTCAAATTATTTAGATGTTTCCGTTTTGCATACACATGTGCATGAAGATGTTTTGTTATGTTTAAATGGTAAATAATGAGGTGATTAGTTATCATTTCAGTGTGTGGCCCAAGGAAATGAAGTAGAGATGCTGAATTAATCTGCCAAGGCCTTGGAGCCCACAGAACATAGAATTGAGTTGAAAATTGACACATTTGTATCTTTGGATTCACTTAAGTTGTTTCACAGAAATTATTTGCAGAGTCACATTCCAGGTCTCCAACAGTATTTGGATTTCCTAATTTGTATGAATTTATTTAGTAAATTAAATGAAAACGTTAATACTTTATTGTCACTTCTTAAAGCAAAATCTTGCTAGTCTTCAGATACGCCTAGCAGTGTTAGAAGCAACATCTTCCCGCAAAATGATTTTTCTACTTAATCATTTAAAAACCCGGCCTTTGTTTTTGATATGTAAGCTGCCTGCTGGTTTGGGAAAAGATGGACCAGGCTCTCCCTCCACCCCCACCTTCTTATTCTATTGGGGACAGCCAGACCAGGCCACTCCAGATGGTGTGTTAGCGTTGGACATAGCTTTGGAGACACTTCAACAGAAGAAGGCAGTGATGTCAGGATTTTGCTGTGCGTCGCCCCCTCCCCCCAGCCGTTCCCAGGGTAGGAAGGTGCTGAGATGGGAGCAGAGGGACGCCCGTCCACCTGCCACCACCTGTTCCCTCCTTGAGCCCTGGGCTATAAATTCTCCTCCCTCACGGCTCTGTCCGGAGCTCTTCAACATCTTCTGCAAGCGGTCCAAGTGCTCCTGACCTAGCTGAGCTTCTGGGAAGATTTCGTCACCCCGAAAAGCAGTCTCAGGCTTTCCCAGAGAACTGGAAAGGCTTTCTTCCCCCCTACCCCCAAGAACGATCCGCTGCAAACTGCAAGAAAGTTTCCTCCTCGTTCAACTTCACGAGTTTGGGGTGGGGTGGGGAGGAATGACTTTTTCCTGAGCATCACTTCCACTGCATCTGGGCAAGGGAAAGGACATCAGCCTGGCTACCCAGCAGAACCCAAGGCAGGGTCCCACACAGTGTCCTCTGGCCACTAACTGACTGCACGTGAGTCGCTCCGTCTGTGTCTTACTCACTCCTGGGAGCCCCGCAAAGCGGCAGCGTGGATGAAGTCGGCCTGCAGACCCCACGGCCCTCCGGCGGGAGCGCGCGGCGCGCCCCCGTGCGCGGGCACAGCCGAGCGCGCGGTCTCGTGCGCGGGGCCCGGGCGGCTGGAGAGCGCGGCGCGCAGGCGCCTGGCGGCCAACGCGCGCGAGCGGCGTCGCATGCAGGGGCTGAACACGGCGTTCGACCGGCTGCGCCGGGTGGTGCCGCAGTGGGGCCAGGACAAGAAGCTGTCCAAGTACGAGACACTGCAGATGGCGCTCAGCTACATCGTCGCGCTCACCCGCATCCTAGCCGAAGCCGAGCGGGACTGGGTGGGGCTGCGCTGCGAGCAGCGGGGCCGCGATCACCCCTACCTCCCATTCCCGGGTGCTAGGCTCCAGGTAGACCCTGAGCCCTATGGGCAGAGGCTCTTCGGCTTCCAGCCGGAGCCCTTCCCCATGGCCAGCTAAGCCTCGGGGCCATTTGGGTCTTAGGGGAGAAAACTCGATCACCCTTTCTGCTTAATTTCCTTCCCGTTTCAGACAGGTGGATGAAATGAGTTATTGCCCCCTTTCTCCACTTTTCTTGTGTTTTGTAGGTTTCGTGAGTGGACATCACGAATGACTTTGGACTGCTGTGAAAATAATGCTCTGTTCCTTTTAGCCTAAGACACAGGACTGGGGTCTAGCCGAGTTGGTAGAGGGCTTGTCTTGCATGTATAAAAGTGGGTTGAGTCCCAGCTGCCGCGTAGGCAGAGCATGGTGATGCACGGCCTGCAATCCTAGCGTCATTCAGGAGGTGGAGAAATATATATATAAGATCCCGTGTCAAAAAAAAAAAAAAAATGAATAAGACTGGTACTAAACCATCAGACTTACCTTCTTAAACTTTGCAAGTTTGTCCTCATTGGGAGAAGTTATATTATGTGAATTATGTTCTGAGCAGCTACCTTGTGGTGTAAATGCATTTATGCTCCATATATTGTGTGTGCATGCATCAGGTAGAGTAAGACTTTTTTTTTTCCAGGTCGAGGGTTGGGTTGGTAGAGTACTTGGGCATGAGTGCTCTGTATTTTTTTAACTGTACACATTAAAATATAGATTTTGTAAAATACTAATGTGAGTGTGTTTTGAACTTACACATATTCTACTAGTTTCCTGGAGACACTCAAGAACAATTGGAAGGGGCAATGCTGAATGTGTCCCGGGTATGGACAGCAAGTGGTTTTATCCCCAAAGCCAGTGTGGTGGCTCACCTTACATTCCCAGCTCTCTCGAAAAATAGGCCAGAGAATCACCCTGGGTAATATTAAGCTAAATTGAAATAACATGTAGCTTTCAGGTACGAAGATAATTAATATTCAATATTTTAGTTTCCTTACTAAGCCAGTTACTAAATTATCTTAAAAGTATCCAGATACATCCATTCCAACAAGCGTGCAGGAACATCCACACACAGAATTGTACACATCTGCACACACTGATGCATAGCCACCCAGCAGAGTATTCCTGTTTCTATAGCAACAGGAAAATTAATATTGCTTGTGTGTTGCAGACCCCCGAACTCCGACCAGCAGAGACGGGAAAAACGACACAAATGCCAAGGAAGGTTCCAAACATATTTCTTATTTATCTCTCAGAGCAGCTTTTTCCTCTCCCTCTCACAAACAGCTTTCTCTAACCCTCTCCCGGCTCCAACTAAACCCAACTGGCCTCTTCAACTGCTTGCTCCCAACTGAACTGTTTACAGCTTTCCCCACAGCATTCTCCTCCCTCCCTCCGGGGCACATCCTGTTTTTCTCAGTCCTCTGAGCTCCTTCGCGACAACATTTTCCCAGCTGCCGGGGTACATCCTGCTTTCAGTCCTCTGACCTAATCCCTCCCCTATCTCCTGGATTCTGTCAGAGTTCAGCCAGGGCACACAGTGATGTCCAGTAACTCAGCAGGCAGGACAGTATAGGATCGTCCACACAAGCTCAGCAGGCTCAGGTTCTTGCAGCCAGGGAACACGGGGCTTACCCCCTCCCCACATAGAGTTCAGGCTCAGGCTCTTGACAAACGGACCACGGGGCTTGGCACACTCGCTCCCCACACTTGTGGAAGTGTTTTCTTTATAATTTACGATTTGAACAGTGAAGGCGTCATTACCATCATGGTTGAAAGGGAGTGTCTATACATACGAAATAGATTTAGATTGCTTTCACAGGTTTGCTGAGCCGCGAACAGAGAAAGCCTTCATCTAGAGTGGCTGTGCTTAACAGCACTGTGTGAATTGGGGGAACAGCCTGTTCACAGTTAGAAAAAGCAGGACCCTGAAGTTATCAGTGCATTTGGAATCTGTCACAAGTCAACAAAAGCAACAGCGTCCACATCTGAGTATGGATTCCAAAACCCAGCTACCAACACAGCCTGGGTGTTAAATAAATATATAGGCCATCTCCATCAGAACGGTTGCTTAACCTAACATTTGCCAGGGACGAGGCACGGGGGGTAGAGTGCTTGCCTAGCCTGGCTCTGGGTTCTATTTGCAGTTCGGTATGAAGTGCCCGCAATCCCAGCACTCAGGAGTGGGGCAGGAGGGTCAGAAGTTCCCAGGCATCCTGAGCCACATGGTGAGTTTGAGACCAACCTGGGCTACATGAGACAATGTCTTAAAAAAATAACCCAAAGTCCAACTGTTATGGGCCCCCTGGAAGGCTGTTGAGGGGTCTCCCTTTCATCTGCTACTAATAATAAGATAACAGTGATGGTTCAGGATTCTTCACTGCAGATTATAGAGACAAAGCTTAACCTCTTGCCTCCACAGCATAGGAGATGCTAGGACAGAGTAACGAAAAGAAAAGAAAACAAGGTGGTAGGACTCCTGAGGGTGACCTCTGACCTCTCGTGTACACTTACACACAGACACACACACATGCATACACCATACACCATACAAACACACACACACATATACAAGCACGCACACACATATACCACACACTATACCACACATATACACCACATATACACAAACATACCACACATACACAAGCGTACAAATACCACACATGCACAACCACACACACCACACATATACACCATATATACACAAACACACACACTACACATATGCAAACACACTACAAATACATATACAAGCACACACACACATCACACATACATACACATACCAAACCACACATACACACACCACACACTACACACCACATATACGTATACCATACACACATATACACACTACACAACACACACACAAACACACACCACACACACAAGTACACACATAGAAACACACACACCCCGCACCTTTGTGAAGTCAGTACTCAGATATTCTCAATCTTCATTCCGTTGTTTCTGAAGACTTCCTGACCAGCTACAGTATTTTTTTTCCAGTGTTCATATTTGAAATAGTTTTCCTTCTTTTTAAAAGATCTGTGCCTTCTATGACAACACGGCATATGGGTTGCCCTTCCTCAGCTAAGAGTGGATATTAACAGGTACCCGTTTCTAGGCAGGCTTCGGGAGCCGCATCCTTCCACTGACTGTGCTGGCGGGAGGCCCTTGCCTGTCAGCGCTGCAGGCCCCTGAACCCTGCAATAGTGCAGGACCAGTGCAGGATGGCAAGAGAGCTCCCTGGGCAGTTAAAACAACAACTGGGGGTGGGGAGTGGAGGATGGAGTCTCTAAGTACCCCCCCCCCCAGTAACACTTGCTTTGCTCCTGTCCCAGGAAATCAGAAGCACCTCGGTTTTTGTTTGTTTGTTTGTTTGTTTTGTTTTTTATTTTATTTTTTGGTTTTTTCGAGACAGGGTTTCTCTGTGTAGCCCTGGCTGTCCTGGAACTCACTCTGTAGACCAGGCTGGCCTCGAACTCAGAAATCCACCTGCCTCTGCCTCCCAAGTGCTGGGATTAAAAGTGTGTGCCACCACGCCCGGCTTTGTTTATTTTGTAGTTAAAAAAAAAAAAAAAAAAAAGACTCCATAGTTATAGAAAAATGAGAGGGCTTGTGTGAATTCCATGCAAATTATTAAAATTCCCCTTATACTTCCCTTAATAATTCATAGACATAAGGTTTCTTTTAATGCAGATCTTTATATTGGAAATGAAGGGCTAAAGTAGGCCAGGAAATTTATTTATTTTTTTTAATGTGCATTTGGAGTTTTGACCTACATGTATGTCTGCGTGAGGGAGTTAGAACCACTGAAACTTGAATTACAGACAGTTAGGAGCCACCATGTGGGTGCTGGGAATTGAACTCAGGACCTCTGGAAGAGCAGTCAGTGCTCTTAACTACCGAGCCATCTCTCCAGCCCCAAGGAAATTTAATGTTAAGATTTATAAAAACTAAATGAAATAGAATTTTTCATTTGGAAACAGAAACGGGGATAAGGTACAAACCTTCATTTATCAATGCTGTGCTAAAATATACAGTTACAGGGCCTGTGAAATGGCTCGGGGGTTGGGGGTGGGGGTGAAGTGCTTGCTGGTGATCTAAGTTAGAGCACATAAGGTAGGAGAGAAATTCTTTCTGAAGAGTTCTACATTCTACAAGACATTCTACACCCTGCCCCCCATATCACACAGACACAGACACACACACACACACACACACACACACACGATAATATAATAATAATAACAAAATAACAACAACAACAACAACAACAATAATAATAAACAACAATCGCAGAAGCTGGACCTGCTGGCACATTTTTTGTAATCCTACTACTATGAGGTGGAGGCAGAGAGATAGTTCAAGGTCATTGTCTGCTACATAGCAAGCTGGTCAGTGAATAGCCTGGGCTACATGAAGTCTCTCTCTCAAAAACAACAACAACAACAACAACAACAACAACAACAACTAAAAACACGCGCACGCGCACACGTAGCCAGGCATGGCAGCCCGTAATCCCAGCACTTGGAGGGCTAGACTGAGGTGTGAGGATTCCGAGTTTGATGCCAGCCTGTTTTACTTAGTAAGAAATGAATCAGCCTGGCTACAGAACGAGATTGTCTCCAAAATAAAACAAAATGTGCATGTATCTCAGCCTTAAATTATTTATTGTCAGATGACATTCGGCAATTTTAATTTCTCTATTAAAATCTTCTAGCAAACCGGGCTTTAAAGGCGGACAGCCGCTTCTTTGTGCCTCAGCATTTACTGCACGGTCCCCAGAGATTTGAAGCGGGTGCTCCTTGCCTATTTCTTGCAACTCTGAGGCTATTGCTCTCGAGAGTCTGAAGCGGCTATTACTTCCGTATTAAAAGGCAGCGTGTTTGCAGTTCCCTAACGGCAAGGATGCTAACTAACATAATTAGGCAGAAATCAGAGGCGAACGTGTTTTTAGCTAATATGCAATTTTTTTTGCACTGTACAGATTTAAAAAAAAAAAAACGCATGATATTAGCAATTTTTTAAGCATACTGATAAGCCCTGCGTCATCAAGTTTGTCGGATGCTTCTTCGGTCATTAACCGTCTGCAACACTAATCCACTTCTAACAGGAAAAGGCAGCTTTGTGGTGGAAAGTGTACTCCCACAAATTCGGCGGGAGCCCAGGTGAGGTACCCCACTAGTAAGGTACACTGACTTTCAACTCAGTCACTAGTTCAAATATTTCAACTTGGGGTTACCCAAGGGCTCTAGGAGGACTTTTACAACGTCAGTTATGAGTGAATTTGCCTGTGCTTTTGGTTTCTTGAGCAGCTTTGAGTTTATAACCAATTTATAACATTACTGAGACATGGGTGAGGGGTTTCTTACAGGAGCAGAAATGACTCAAAGACCGAAGCATCACCAACGCCTACCCCAGCATGGGTGACAGCTCACAAACAGTGGGAACCCAGAGCAACCGCACAGCCTGCGGGCAGCTCGTCAGGTTGGCAAGTGTCCTTTCTAGGTCCCTCGGTTGGTCTAAACCTCGTCCACGAGGCTGGTCTGCTCTTCGAAGCTTGGTTTGTCTGAGAGCGACTCTCAGAAGTCTGTACTACTTAGTCTTGGGACTAAACAGTAAACGTGGTACGTTTCAGGCCCTCTCGCCAAGCTGTAGCCTTCACCCGCTTTTGTGGTTAAAACAACCCATTCATAAGGAACCATTAATCTCAGTCGGGGGCTTCAACCCTGCCTTTTATCATTCAGTTCCCAGATAAAAGACAGACAGGACCTATTTATTTAGTTAGTTAGTTAGTTAGTTTTTGGTTTTGGTTTTTGGTTTTGGTTTTTCGAGACAGGGTTTCTCTGTATAACCCTGGCTGTCCTGGAATTCACTTTGTAGACCAGGCTGGCCTCGAACTCAGAAATCCACCTGCCTCTGCCTCCTGAGTGCTGGGATTAAAGGTGTGCGCCACCACGAGCGGCTGACCTTTATATTTATAATAAGCCTTTATTAGCACTAAACCTGGGAAGATATCTACCCTCTTTGCTATTAGAATCTACTTTCCTATCGATAGCCCCGAGTTATTCTTCCTGTTCCATCTGGGCTGCTCTTACCTCCAATTGGCCAGCCCTCAGGGCCATGCTTTCTTGACTCCTAACCCACGCATCTTTCTTCCTCCTTCTCCTCCTTCTCTCTCTCCCTGCCTACCTGAACCCTCCTCTTGAGCCTCCAGTCCCACCACTCCCCTCCACTGCCCAAACACAGGCCCCAGCCTCTTATTGACCAGTTAAATTAGGGAGAAGGTTCACATTGTATTACTTCAGTATTGATGGTGGGCTAGTGTGTATGGGTGGAACCACCTCTTGAAAAACCAGTATTAGCATGAGAATATAAGCATCATCACATCAGGCCGACCCACTGCACATTTGCAGGGCAAACATGAATCATTTAAGGAGTCTTCAAAGAACCTGTCGCTACAAAAGCCAGCCTGACTCCTAGGGGACCAATTCTCCATGAGAGGTTATCCAGAGCCCTGGAACAGCCAGTTAATACAAGAGATTGGGGTCACCACAGCATGGGTAGGGTGACAGGTCAGGGGTGCCAAGTATCACACAGCACACAGGACAGACCCTTACAATGAATGATTACCCAGCAGTGGCGAGTCTTCGTGAAACCTTGATATAAATTACAACCGACCCGGGAGCACAAACTGGAGTTGAGGCTTGTTATATTTTGAGTGAAACAGCACCCCCTAGTGTCAAATATAATATTTATCTTAGTTCTTGAACAAAAGACAAGATTTAAAAAATACTCAGTGAGCTGCCATTGGCAATGAATATATATATTCATTGCCAATATACATATATATGAATATATATCCCAAGTTTAAATAGGAGTTAGAATACATAGGACTAGAGGCAGGCACAGTGGCAATAATATTACATATGCATACTCCAGAGACATTCTCAGAATTTAGAAAGTGGTATTTGACTGTAAGGGATTTCATGACAAGTGCCACTATGGAAACAATGTATTACTACATTCTGTGTGAGACTGAAGTTGCCCCTTGGGCTGACAAGATGGTTCAGCGGGTAAAGGGGTCTTGCTGCTAAGCCTGACAACCTGGGTTTGATCCCGGGGACCTTGGTGATTGAAGGAGAGAACAGACTCCCTCAGGTTGTCATCTGACACACATGTGTACTGTGGCATACCTTGCCCTATGTGAAAATAAAATTGCCTGTCATTGTGTACATGAAATGGGAAGGAGGGACCAATGACTGCCATGTCACTGCCTGGAATCTGTATTTCCTAGGGAGGTAAACTTCTACAGAAATCAAAACTGAAAACAGTGAGAGTTTTGAGTGTGTATAAAAGTGGTGTGCGTGTGTGTGTGTGTGTGTGTGTGTGCGCGCATGCATGTGCATCTGTGTAGGAAGGTCAGAGGTCAACACTAGTGACATTTTCAATTGCTTTTCCTTGAGACAGGATCTCTCATTGAACCCAGAGCTCAATAACAGCCAAACTGTCTGGCTAGCTGGCTTCAGGGCCTTTCCTGTCTGTCTCTCCCAAGGGCTGGGATTACAGGTCTCTGCTGCCTCAGTTTGCTTTTTTTTTTCTTTTTTTTTGTGAATTCTGGAGTATAGGTACTTTACCAACTGAGCCATCTCCCCGGCCTGTTTTTTATTTTTATTTTTGTAAGACCCCTTTTAAAAACTGGGTCATTCTGTGTCTTCCTGGCTGACCTGGAATTCACTGCATAGATCAGGCTGTCCTAGAACTCTCAGGGATGCCCCCTGCCTCTGCCTCCTCAGTGCTGGGATTATAGTACGTGCCGCTGTTCCTGGTTCGTTTCAATTTTTTGAAATGGGGTCTCATGTAGCCCAGGCTGGTTTCAAACTCCCTGTGAAGTAGAGGCTGATTTTGTACTCTTTTTTTTAAAAGATTTTATTTATTTATTATTATATGTAAGTACACTGTAGCTGTCTTCAGACACTCCAGAAGAGGGAGTCAGATCTCATTAAGGATGGTTGTGAACCACCATTTGGTTGCTGGAATTTGAACTCTGCACCTTTGGAAGAGCAGTTGGGTGTTCTTACCTGCTGAGCCATCTCACCAGCCCCTCCCTGCCACGCCTACTTCAGTGGTGGCTCGAAACAGGCCTGAAACCTGAGGAAAAAGAGCCTCCTGGAGTCCTGGCATTTCCAATAATCTATGTACACGAACCCAATCCACATGCTAGTATGGTGTATGCTCTCTTTCAACATTATTAATGCCTTTAAAGATTGAATTTTTACCATAGGTGAAGTTTCCACTAGTGTTCCAAAGTCCTGAAAATTCCTTAAAGCCAGGAGCTCAGAATTCAGCAAGAAGGTTACCTGTTCATTAACATTCTAATTCACTTCTAGTAAAGACTGGTGAAACCGATTAAGCATCACAAAGAACAGAGCCAAGCTCAGGGCAAAGCTTACCAAGGCCTAGGAAATAAGGGGGTTGTGGTATTGCATTAGCAGAACCCCCCAAAACAGGTTCTTCTGCTAGGCCCAAAGGAACAGCATAATTGAGGGTTTACTGGGGACCCCTGACAGTGGGGTTTAACTATTGACTGGCCTTGCACCTGGCTTCCTCCTCAAGCTGCTTGGTCCCATTCCATGGTCTTTTGTCCTTTGTTTTGTGTCACTGTATCTGCGGATGTATCCTGCCCCGCTTTTCTTGTTTGATCTGTATTAAAAATGTGATGCTCATTTTGATCAATACAGTCAGTTTTACACCCTCTCTCGTGTGAACTGTCTGTCACTCATTCGCCGAATCCTTGCTCACCTGCAACCAAGAGACCCAGTTCCACGCAGATCGGGGACGCAAAGTGAGGCCAGTCTGTGGCACCTCCCCTTTTTAAAGATTTTATTTATTTATTATTATATGTAAGTGATTTTGTACTCTTAACCCTCCTGCCTCAACTTCCCAAGCGCTAGAGTTATGAACGCGTACCACAATGCCTGGCTTGACAAGATTTTGTTATAAAAAAAAAAAAAAAAAAAA
>NC_034598.1:28508619-28512764 GCF_900095145.1 Mus pahari
ACTGTGGAGCATCTTTAATCCCGGCCCTTTGAAACACAGAGGCAGGTAGAAAACATGTATCCTGAATCTCTAATGATTATAATTTAATAAAAAAAAAAAAAAAAAAAAGATTTAGAACACTGGAAACTTCCATTTTCCAAAGACCAGATCTTTGACTCAAGAAGCAGTATTGCAGGTGCCTTAAACACGTCATCTCTGTTAGTCATGCTGTGAGCTCTGGAGGGCAGAGCCTGTGTCTTACTTATTTGGGGGTGGGGGTGGGTACTGTAGGGTTTGTGTGCAGGTTAGAGGACAACTTGCAGAAGTTCACCTTTCACCAAAAGAAAGGTGGGTTCCAGGACTCAAAAATCAGGCTCCCAGACTTGGCGGCAAGCACCTTTTATCTGTTAAACCAACTCTCATGCCCTTTCTTCATATTTTTCTTTTCTTTCTTTTTTTCAGATTTATTTATTATATATAAGTACACTGTAGCTGTCTTCAGACACACCGGAAGAGGGTGTCAGATCTCATTACAGATGGTTGTGAGCCACCATGTGGTTGCTGGGATTTGAACTCAGGACATTCAGAAGAGCAGTCAGTGCTCTTAACCGCTGACCCATCTCTCCAGCCCGTTTCTTCACATTTTCATGTCTCCTACAGGACCTAACATAGGATCTTACAGAGTAGACACACATGATTTTTTTTTTTGAGTAAATGAATTTATTTTTAAACTGGAAATCATTGCCTTGAAGTAAAGAAAGTTTCAAGCTTTTCTAAGCAATTACTATCTCCAGCTAAAACCACTTGAGAAGGATGCCAGTTGAGGGGGACCTGGCACAGAGAACATCCGAGATTTGAGCACAGGGAATTGACAACAGACGCCTCCATTTCATAGCCCTGGCTTGCCTGCAGCAAACCACTGTGACAACCATTCCCGGGGCCCTTGTTTGGACAGACTAAGAACGGTAGAAACCAAATGGTAGTTCAGTCTCGGAGTGATTACTCAACAGATGTATTTCAAAGGTCGGTACCCATCCAGGCACTAGGGATGGAGGTGGGTGTGGCTTTCTGCCTAAAATGGCGCTGATAGGCTGGTGGGAGCCTTGTTTTGAGTTTAGCAGGAAATCTGAGTGTCCTAGTAAACGCTCTCCTGTTTTGTTTTTTGTTTTCTCTTTAAATCTCAGGCACATTTTGGCTTCTTATTACGTGACTCCACAGGTAAGACAATGCAAAGTAAGTGTTTTGCCACTGGGGGTGGGGTGGGGCGTATGGCAAGAGCCTCTAATGTTAAGCAGGAGCTCATTTAATGAATTCACCAGGATGACCGGTATGGATGTAACCCATGAAAGGTGACAATGGGCTCCCCATCTTTCTCCTTTGTTCCTATCCTAAGGTTGCTAACGTCTCTCAGCCCTGGCTATGGCTCCTAATTGCTCCTAGTTGGGCCTAGCATCCCTAACACACTGGGTGGGGGAGCATGCTAGCTCCCTATTCCCCACCAAAAGCTGTGGTGGCGGTGGTGCGGTGTCTTTGGTTTGGGTATATTGTCTACTGGCATCTTGAAGACGCACAGCCCTCAGCCAAGGCTCAAAAAGCCCCAGCCAACTTACTTAAAACACTTCTTGCCACGGGTCCCGCAGGATGGAAACTCACTCCAATCCAGTTGTTTGGAAACCACTGCATACGGTCAGTCTTCCTTCCCCTCCACAGTCCACCCTCTCACACAGCAGGTACCCAGGCAGCCTTAAAGTTCATCGCTCTCCACTACACTCCGAGAAGTGCAGGAATACAGCATCGTGCTTTCCACGGAGGAGAAGGCAGAGAAGATGTCGAGACCTTTGCTGGTGAGAGACCCGTAGCGGCTGCCGCTGGGCCGGATGGATATGGGTGTTGGGATTTGCTGGTGCCACTGAGCTGGAAAATGGACCAAGCAAAGTGTTATGATCAAAGGAACCAATGGGAGGAACACTGCTGAGCACCTTGGACCTCTGCCAATCTTTCCTATGAATCCTTGGTAAAGCATTTAAGCACAGGTGAGTCTGAGAGACCCCGGTTGTAAAAAGAAGCATTAAAACCTTCCCGACGCCACGTCGTAAGTACACTCCTGTAATCTCAGTACTTGAGATGTGGATGCAGGATGATCGGGAGTTCAAATCCAGCCTTGGCCACCTAGCAAGTTTGAGTCAGTCTGAGCTTCGTGAGACCCTGTCTAAAATTGAAGAAGCACGGAGACAGGGAGAGTTAGGGAGACTTTAGAAGAGAAAGAAGTCTTCATCCAGGGATGAAGCCTCTCTCCAGCTGAAAGGTCAGGCATGGTAGAGCAGGCCTCTAATCCCAGCACTCGGGAAGCAAAAGCAGGTGAATCTCTGTGAGTTCAAGGCCAGCCTGGTCTACATAAAGAGTTCCAGGCCAACTAGGGTTGTATAATGTGACCTTGTCTCAAGAATAAACAAACGGACAAAATCCAACACAATTCACACCTGCTAATTATTTCCTCTTCCTTCCCGGCTGGAAATGACCAGTTTCAGCTCCAGGGATCTGGCTCCCTCTTCTGGCCTTCCCAGGTTCCTGCACTCACCGGGCACGGACTCACACAGATACACATAAATAAAAGTAAACCTTAAAAATAAAAAAAGCGCTACTCATGTCTTTTCCCTCTTGATACGTGAGGTTCTAGAAGGACTCTGGCGGTGGCATCAGTAGAATTATAACCTGATAAGGTAAAATCTGTGAGTCACTAAGGTTGAACAAGGAATTCAATACATGCCCTTTTCTTTGTATATGGAGTTTCTGTCAGAATCCCTAGGAGAAGGAGGGACAGTAAAGGCATTTGATGCCAAGCAGTCTGAGCACTTGATTCTCAAAACCAGAAAACAAACAGCGGGGAGAGGCCATCTTCTAAGCAGTAAGTATAATGTAGTCTATCCAATGTATGCATGGGATTCTACGATAATCTTTAAAATTATTTAAAAACTGTTTTCCATGCCCAGATCTTCCTAGCATGAGGCCACACTTACCATATATATCCAACCTAGCTGTGCACGACACGATGCCGGCTTCATTTTTGGCTGACAGTGTGTACCACCCCGCGTCAGACTTCTTGGCTGGCTGGATGAGAAGGCAGACGTAGCCCGTGGTGTCCTGGTGCATGCTGGGGAAGAGGAAGGGTGGATTCACCTTTAACTCGGGAGCAGAAGCATCTCGCTTCACTTTAGGCTTGGGGAAACTCTTTGAGGAGGGACAGGGGAAATTTCGCTTTTCCACCACGGCCTAGAAAAGCCTCCATCCTGTTCTCCCTGGCTTTCTTCCTATTCCTCCCTCAGGCCCCTCCCTCTCTTCGAGGCAGAGTCTCCTGGCTGGTCTGGAACTCACTAGGTAGACCAAGCTAGCCTCAACTCAGAGATCCTCCTGATTTTTGATTACATCCATCCCTCTCCTCCTCCCCCTCCTAAAGATTGATTTATTATGTATGCACACCACATGCATACTGATACCCTCTTATGGCCCTCTCTACTACGCCTTTGTAAGACAGCATCTCACATAGCCCAGAGAGACCAATGCCGGGGTATGATACCACATCCAGCCTCAACACAGCCTTTTACTTCTTAAACAACTAAAACCAAAACCTTCCCCAGGTCCTAATATGATAGAGAATATGACACAAATATGCAAGGTCTTATGCGTTCCTTGTATAACTTTTATTTTCATTTATGTGAATATGTGTGTGCTTCTGTAGGTTTATGTTCTTCATGTAGATGCAGGAGCCAGTGGGGGCTTTAAGTGGGTGTCGGATCCCCTAGAAGTAGAGTTACAGGCAGCTGTGAGTTACCCAGTGTGCCTGCTGGGAATTGAACTTGGGTCCTCTGCTGAGCCACTTTTTTTTCCTTACAGTTCCTTCCTGTATGTTTTAAAAAACACCTTCTCATTTTGGAGGCAGAGTCCAGGGTGTCCTCCAACTTGCTATGTAGGCAATTTGATAACTGTGAACTCCTGATCCTACCTCTGCATTCCTCCTGAGTATGGAGTGCAGGCATGGACACCCTGGGTATTTATCCTCAGTGTCTCTTCTCTCTCTCTCTCTCTCTCCTCTCTCTAACCCCCGGTGTGTGTGTATGTGTGTGTGTGTGTGTGTGTATATATATATATATATATATATATATATATAT
>NC_034598.1:28512799-28514276 GCF_900095145.1 Mus pahari
TGCTCTTAACCACTGAGCCATCTCTCCAGCCATGGTAAACATATTTTTTTTTATCAAGGCAAAGAGAAGGAAACAAAACAAAACAATAACAACAACAAAAAACCCCAAAACTTCTGAGGGGGAGAGGGGCTCAAAGAGAAAAATACTGTCCCCCACCCCCTTTGAGACTTGAGTCTCACTCTAGTCTAGGTTGTTTCGGAACTCACTGTGTAGCCCAGGCTGGCCTGGAACACATACAATGTGGCTGAAACGCAGCAGCACTAAACACAATGAAAGCAGCCAGCGGCGAAAGGCAGCAGGCTCATCTGCATGGTCCCACGCGCCCTTCTGAACATGGAGGTGTCCACCAAGGTGGTGGCTGCTGTACCTGATCCTCTCTCTAGTGAATGGGATGGTCTCGTTGTCTTTCTTCCAGTAGAACACAGGCGGGGGCATGCCTATGACCCGGCCCTCCAGTCGCACCGGGTGGCCCTCGGGAACTCCACTGTTCTGAAGTTTCTCCAGGATCACCGGCGCCTTCTTTACCTCTTTGGCTGAACAAGAGAAGTGACTTTTTGATTTGAATGGTAGCAAGTGCCTTGGGGTTTATGCCTCAAACTTATTTCAGTCTTTTTATTTTAGTTTAGTTTTTGAGACAGGGTCCCACGGTGTAGCCTTGGCTGTCCAGGAACTTGCTTTGTAGACCAGGCTAGCTTTGAACTCTGCCTCTGTCTCCCAAGTGCTGGTAATTAGGGTGTGCACCACAATACCAAGCCTGATCTAGTGACTTTTTAAAAAAAGGTTTTTCAAAACTGCATTTATTTGGTTAATTTATATATACATATATATAGTGTGTGTGTGTGTGTATACACACTTTTTCAGTATACACACCAACTCAGTTCTTCTATCCCTCCATGTGGGGCCTGAGGGTTGAACTCAGGCCGGCATGCTTGGTGGCAGGCAACTTTACACACTGAACCATTTTGATAATTTTGAGAATTTTTCATGCACTAAAACTGATTTTTTTTGAGGAATTTATATCATAGGAACTAGATTTTCACCTCATATTTTTTGCTTATTTATTATTTATGTGCATGTATGTGAGCTGGAATGAGTTTATGTGCACTATGTGTGTTCAGGAACCCTTGAAGGCTAGGCTAGGCTTTTCTTTTCTTTTCTTTTCTTTTCTTTTCTTTTCTTTTCTTTTCTTTTCTTTTCTTTTCTTTTCTTTTCTTTTCTTTTCTTTTTGAGACATTTTCTCTGTATCCCTGGCTGTCCTAGAACTTCCTCTGAGACCAGGCTGGCCTTGAACTCTGAGACCCACCTGCTTCTGTCTCCCAAATGCTGGGACTAAAGGCATGTACCACCACTGCCTGGCTTAGGTTGGTTTTCTTTTTTTCTTTTCTTTCTTCCTTCCTTCCTTCCTTCCTTCCTTCCTTCCTTCCTTTCTTTCTTTCTTTCTTTCTTTCTTTCTTTCTTTCTTTCTTTCTTTCTTTCT
>NC_034598.1:28514361-28518706 GCF_900095145.1 Mus pahari
CTCCCGAGTGATGGGATTAAAGGCGTGCGCCACCACGCCCGGCTCTCAGGTTGGTTTTCTTAATGGGCCACCCACAGCTGGAGGAAGCCTAGCATTAGAATTCTTAAAGTTCCAAAATGAAACTCTGGCTAGACCACTGCGCTGTATCTGACAATGTGTGATTTCCCTTTCTTAGGCCTTGCTGTGGTTGGTTCACATCATCTTATAAGGCTAAAGGCTCATTTGTTCAGGGATTCAGCGTTTGATGAACACCTCCACCGAGGCACACATCAGAGAAACCCAACAAACCAGGGTCTTGGGAAATGGCTCAGTCGGTAAAGGTGCTTACCACTGAGCCTGAAGACCTGCGCTTGACCCCCTAGGCTGGCACGGTGGAAGGAGCCATCCTGAGCCTGCAACCTCAACTCTGACCGCCACACACAGGCCGTGGCTTTTACATTTTATTCATCTCTACTTTTATTCTTGAGAGGAAGCCTGAGGTAATTAGGCTGGTCTCAGCCTCACTGGGTAGGATGACTTCCTGTTCCATCTCTGCAGCTGGAGGGTATCAGATATATGCCACTGTAGCTGGCTACCTATGCTCCTGGGCACCCTACCAACTGAGCCGATAAACCCTTGGTCCTAAAGTTAAGCTTTACAAAAGGATGCAGGGTAAAGAACATTCCAGGTAGGAGGACCATGGGCGTGATGCAAGGGTATGTAACTTAGGCGACAGAAGAAGAGCCTAGTGTGGTCCAACAATCAGTCTGAAGGGCAAAAGGTTACACTGTAGCGCCTGCCAATTAAATAATGCATTGATTGCTTACTCAATTATTGCAACTGCTCCTACTGATTATGTGATTACAATGAAGAAGCAGCCATATTACATTTCTAGATTACTACGTACCTCAGAAAGCGGTGTAGAAAATATGGTCTGCAACCGTGAAGGGGAAGAGATTGCTGGGGCAAGGGACTCGTCTGAGTATTTGGACGGTCACTTTGAAGGGAGTTCTGCCCGGGAGTCCCATAGTAATCCTTACCTACCACGGTGAGCTCCAAACTAAAGGAATTCTGCCCGGTTTTGTTGGTAGCCAAACACGTGTAGGTTCCTGCGTCGCGTTGGGTGAGCGGGTCGATGAGCAGAGAGTGGACTCCTGTCTCTCTGACCAGCATCTTGTGGGAGGCGTCGGGTAGCACAGGTTGCCCATTGAGTAGCCATGTCAGCTCCGGGGGTGGTAAGCCACTCACCTACCAGATGACAGAACAGCCAACGCAGATGACATAGACAGGCAGACTCATCCGGTGACTGAATTCTTTATCCTTATTGACATCAAATATAGAACCCAGGAAGACACGGAAGGGTGGGGACTCTGCTGCAGCCTTGGAAGGGGGGTCTGAATGAATGGTACTATGACTTTGAACTGTCTCAGCCCCATTTCAGTCATGATTGATCTATGTGATTACATCCCAGAGTGATGATAGAGACAAACAGAAAAACACAGGCTGCGGTATCAGTAAAAGAGATGACTTTGGCTTAGATACCAGAGTCAGAAAAGTTTCTCAAATCAAAGGTTAAATCACTGCTCTCAAATTTTGTTTATGGACTATCAAAAAAAAAAAAAAAAAAAACCCAAAAAAACAAAAAACAAAACTCAACAACAAAACCTTGAGAACTAATTAGAATATTAAAACAGAATCTCTGGGGAGAGGAGCCAGGCGCTGATATTTTTTTAAAGTCTAGAGAGGCAGGGGAGCATACAACCTGAATATTATTTAGGTGGCAACGGGGATGAGAGCCACACGCAGAAAGGGGCTCTCTGCACATGCCTGCTCTCCAGCCGGCACTGACTGCGCCTACATTTCCCACAACACCCTGCACGGTCGCCTGGCACAAAAGTGATGACGTCAGAGTTCCATTACCCCCGAGAGACCTTTGCCTTGCCAATGTGAAACCTCATTTCAGATTGGGCAATTAGAATGCAGAACGACAAAAGGTGACAGAGGTGGCTTAGTGTGTGAAAAAAGTTTCTCCCTTCCCTGTGACCAAAGACACAGATTCAAACTTCTGGCTTCATAGTAATAAAGGGTCCAGGGACCATATAGAAAAGTCCACAAGTTATCCTTTGGTTATTGTCTCAAAATGAAGAATCAACTTGATATAATGCCCACATAAAATGGTTTTGCTTTAAAATTTTTATGCTTCCATACTTTTTATTACTAAGATATGGCGAGTTAAGATACTAACGACACATTTGTGTATGGTATCAAAAAGATCAAGCGCTCTGAAAGAGCCTACAGAGAGGAGAATTTCCCTCCTGTCCCCAAGACCCCTCCATCTGAGAGAAAACCCTATAAAACAAATACAGACACAAATGAGTGTAAAGAAATAACTAGATGCAAAATCTGGACAGACCTGGCGCTAAGGACCGGCGCTTGGAAATACCTTACAGTCCAGCCGACAGAGGCGACCCTCGTGAGCCACCATATCCCCAGGGGCCTGCAGGAAATGTGGTCGGAAAAAGCGTTCCTGTAGAGGCTCTTTGTCTTTCTCTTGCATTCTGGACCTTCCTCTACAAGAAACATTTACAAACATATAACAATGACAGTATGCATTTAGGCTATATGGCTATAACGAGACAGAGTCTCCTATAGCCCAGGCTAGCCTTGAGCTCATTAGTAATCAAGGATGATCTTAAACTGATCCTCCTGATCTATAATGCCTCCTGAGTGCTGGCATTACAGGCACGCAGCATTATGCTCAGTTTATATGGTACTCAGAGAAACCTTCGACTTGGCGCATGTTAGGTAAGGACTCTAGCAAATGAACCACACCCCTAGAGTAGAGAGGAATTACTAGACAATCAATCAATCAATCAATCAATCAATCACAGTTTAGAACTGATGCAAATACACACATACATAAGCCAAACCAAACCCAAAGCTTTTTTTTTTTTTTTTTTTTTTTTTGGCAAGTATCCCATACACTATAGTATTGTTTCTAAAACTCTGAAATCAAGTAAATAGGCTCAGGACTGGGTGCTTCCAGAGGACCCAAGTTCAGTTCCCAGCACCCACGCTAGGCGGCTCACAACCACCCTTAAGTTCAGCTTCAGAGGGTCCAATGCTCCTGAGCTAATGTGCATATGACCTGGCCCATACACATACTTAAAAATAATAAAAACAAAACAAGCAGTCCTTGGCCTCTTTCTCTCTGAAGTCATTCAGTGTTAATCAGCTTAGCTCCCTTCTCTGTGGCATTTGGCACTTGTTGAAAAGTCATCAAAATAAAGAAATAAATCCGTACTCAGTCTGAGAGCCCAAAGAAGAGGCCTGTGAGTCATTCAGAACAGGATGGCCGTGACTGCAAGAAAAGTCAGTTGGGTAATAAATGCAGGCAGAAGTTAAAGATGACCACGAACTTGAACTAGTAAGAGTGATCAACGGTAACAGCTGTGCTTGAAAACAAAACAAAACAAAACAGAAAAGATACAGGAGGGGCTGGAGAGGCATCTTCACAGTGGCAGACACCATATGAAGCACAGGTCTTTAGTTCCGTTGGTAACTATGCCATTCATCAGCCTCAGCAACTATGAGCTTTGCTAAGTCTTTGTGGCACCCCAAGACTCAAGGGGAAAGCTGGGCTTTTTCTCACTAGTGGCTTGTAAAAATTGGAGGAAAACAAGTTATAATGGAGCCTACGGCAGAAACATTCAGCCCTCAAGTTTCTGTTCAGTGATAGGAAAGTCAGTTGTTTCAAAGAGGCTCATCATGCATTACATGAGCAGGTGCTGATGGGTAGAATTTTTTGAACCAGCATGATTCAGTTGGCCCAGTTGGTGTGGCATGCATGAAGCTCGGGTTCATTTCCCAGCAGCACATAAACTGGGAGTGGGTGGTGAATGCCTATAATCCCTACCCTTAGGAGGTGAAGGCAGAATTATCAGTTTAAGGTCATTCTCTGCTATATAGTGAGTTTAAGGGTCTGGGCTACATGGGAGCCTGTCATTAAAAAAAGGAGTTGGGGGCGGGGGACTGGAGAGATGGTGCAGCTGTTAAGTGTACTGGCTGGACCCAGGTTCAATGTCTTCAAAGCTCACAACCATCTATAATTCCAGTGGGAATCTGGCACCCTCACATATGTATATATACACACACATATACATATATACACATATACATACATATATACACATAAACATATGCATACACACATATACATATATACACATATACATATACATACATATATACACATANACATATGCATACATATATACACATATACATATACATACATACACACATATACATATATACACATATACATACATATATACACATAAACATAAACATACACATACATATA
>NC_034598.1:28518791-28525460 GCF_900095145.1 Mus pahari
ATCCTGAGTTCAATTCCCAGCAACCACATGGTGGCTCAAAACCATCTGTAATGGGATCCGATGCCCTCTTCTGGTGTGTCTGAAGACAGCTACAGTGTACTCACATACATAAAATAAAATAAATCTTTTTTTTAAAAAAGAATAATAATAAAGTGCCCAAGTCCAAGATTCTCAAACATAAATGTGCCCGTGCATCCATCTCTGGGGGTTTTGTGAAAGTGTGGATTCTGACGTGGATGCTTTAGACAAGGCTTGATGTCTGTATGCTGAGGAGCTCCTGGTGGTGGCGCTGCAACGTGTGGTCCATGTAAGCAGTGGTCCGTAGACCTTACAACTGCTGTTCACTGCGGTGAGTGGGGTCATGGGAGGCTCCAGAAAAGGGGAAATCTCCTGTCTTTACCTGTGAGACTGACCGGCAGGGCTGAGTCGGTTTCGAATGGGCAAACCCTGTACCATCAAGTGACCAGAACAGCTGATTCTCCCCTGAGAAGCAGATTAAACAAAGAAGATTAAAATAAGGAGAAAACCATATTTTTCAATTTATATTAATGTTATCTTCACCAAAACATTATACATTATTATTATTCTTTTTTTTTTCTTTTATTATTCTTTAAACAATGATGAGACTTTCTGTGTTCAAAAGGAAAGAAAACACTGCAACTTTTGTTTTGTTTTGTTTTAAGACAGGGTTTCTCTGTGTAATCCTGGCTGTCCTGAAACTTGCTCTGTAGACCAGGTTGGCCTTGAACTCAGAGATCCACCTGCTTCTGCGTCCCAAGTGTGTGTGTGTGTGTGTGTGTGTGTGTGTCTTCAGGCACATTTACATGTGTGTATTGAGGCCTGGGGTTGATGTTGGGAGTCTTGCTAGATTAGATGACCTTCCTTCCACCTTAATCACTGAGGAAGGATCTCTCAGATGAACCCAGTGCTTGCAGATGTGACTAACGTGGCTAGCAGCTTGCACAGGGTTCCCCTATCTCTGTCCTCAGTGGCTTGAATACCAGGTGGGCCACCACACCCCCAGCATTCACAGGAGCGAGCGCTGGTCCTCATCCTTGAACAGCCAGTGCTTCACAGATCTGGCTTCTGGGGCTGGAGAGATGGCTTAGAGGTTCAGAGAGCCTGCTGCTCTTGTAGATGACCGCATCTTCTCCCAGCACCCACATAAACCACACAATTCCGGCTCTAGGGGATCTGACAACGCCCTCTTCTGGCCTCTGAGGGCATATGCATTTTTCCCCCCCTGAATTTAACATTACTTGTAGCAACAATGCAAAGATCATGGCCAGATATTCTTATACTTTCCTCAATAGAAATTCATCAGCATTGACATTTCAGGAGGGAAAGGCATGAAAATCGCATCGATGGCTATATGGAGTTTCAGTTTGAGTGAAAATTGAAAATATTCTGTCCTGTCTTTTAGGGAAATTTTAAAACACTCTCATTCAGAAAAGAAAAGCAGAAAGATTACAGCTCTCCAATTTTTATCCATAAAGAAAAAAAGAAAAAAAGAAAAAAAAATCTGATATGGGCTGGCGAGATGCCTCAGCGGTTAAGAGCACTGACTGCTCTTCCAAAGGTCCTGAATTCAATTCCCAGCAACCACATGGTGGCTCACAACCACCCATAATGAGATCTGACGCCCTCTTCTGGTGCATCTGAAGACAGCTACAGTGTACTTAGATATAATAATAAATAAATCTTAAAAAAAAATCTGATATGAGTTTGAGAGATATTTCAAGCCTTTTTATTTTTTCTCTAGGTTTATTTTAATTTTCAAAAGATTTGTTTAGAGTATGAGTATAGCCAGGCCTGGTGGCGCACGCCTTTAATCCCAGCAGAGGCAGAGGCAGGCGGATTTCTGAGTTCCAGGCCAGCCTGGTCTACAGAGTGAGTTCCAGGACAGCCAGGGCTACACAGAGAAACCCTGTCTCGAAAAACAAAACAAAACAAAAAAATGGAGTATGAGTATTTTGCTCAAATATGCATCTGTGTACGGTTTATGTCTGATTCCCTTGGAAGTCAGAAGAGGCCAGAACTCCTAGAAGCAGAGTTACGGATGGCTGTCCACTGCCATGTGGGAGCTCAGAACTGAACCCAGGTCCTCTACAAGAGTCTCTAGGTGCTCTTAATGTGCTGATCCACACTTCTAGCCCTCATCTATTTAATTACTTTGTATTTATTTGTATGTGTATGTGTGTTTGACAGGTATGTGGGTGTCTTCAAAGGCCAGCAGAAGGCATTAGAGTCCATTGATCCGTAGTTACAAGTAATTGTGAGCCATCTGATGTGGGTGCTGGGGAGTGAACAGGGTTTTCTGGAAGAACAGCAAATGCTCATAACTACTGAGGCCCCTGGCTTTGTTTTGATTTGTTTTCTGCCTTCAAACTCGATACATTGTGACCTTGAACTGATCCTGCTTGCCTTTGCCTGCTGGTTTCTACATGGCATTGAGGATCAACTGCAGGGCCTCAAGCATGCTAGATACACACTCTAAATACCAAACTGTATCCTCCAGCCCCACCAATGTCTTCTGACAAGGGCAGGGAGGAGCAGACTAGCCTAAATTCCACCCTGTGTTCTAGTTAGGCACAATCACGCCTCTCTCTCATTTTCCTTAAGGTCTCATTCACAAGCAACATCAACCACTCCCGACGGTGGTGTCCAGAAGCCCTGCAACCGACCTGGGGGTTGGCGGCCATGATGGTGTAGTTGCCGTCGTCATCGCTGTGGGTGGACTCGATGTGTAGCGAGCAGGTCCCATCCCCTTCTCTCCTCATTTTACAGTGCTCGTTTCTCTTAGAAATCTGCTTTCCGTCTTTGAACCAATAAACCTGGCATGGGAGGGAAGCAAGACACTGTTGGTGAGGATGTACTGAGAGCATCTTCAGGGGTGGAGATATTCAGAACTTCGAGATAAAGGCCATGTCTTTTGCAAACACCGAGAAAGATGATAAAACATTTTCAAAGTGACAGTACACTGTGCACCTCCACCTGTACTATACAATACCTAAGTAAAACAAAACAAAACAAAACAAAAAAACCCAATATGGTTTAGCACTGCGATAAAGTTTTCGACTATCTTTATTGTACACCGTAATTAGCTTAAGGACAGTCAAAGGATCGTTATGTCTTCCCAGGCAAAATGATGAACAAGGAACCTGGGTTATCCCTCCATTACCGGATGTAAGGCCCAAGCATAAAGCAGATGCAGGTCTGAGCGCCTGAGATGGCTCACCTTGCTTGAAAGGCTAATGTGGTTTATTGGACGGGAAAGAATACAACTAGCATCAAGGTGCTCGATTTACCATCTGGCCAAAATCCAAACTCTGAGACTGAAATATACAGATTTGCTGTGCATGTTTGTGTGGTTGGCCCTGCATACGTGAGGACAAGTTCTTCAAGGCAGGGCAGATAATGTGCTGGTTGTAAGAGTTCATCCACCTTAGCCCCAGTTACCTAACCCTGTGGGGCACCACCACACTTGTGTTTGTGAAAGTAGATCCCCTGTCATACCCACACCGGGTGCAAAGCCTTCTCTGACTGCCAAGGAATGCAGTGACTCAGAGCCAGTGACAAGCATGGGACATTCTTGGCTACCTTAACTGTAAGGACACCAATATAGCTCTCTTTGTATGACAAAAGGCACCCTGTGGGTGTTAAATAGAAACGAAATACAATGAGAAATACTAACTGGATGGGTTCAGTGACTAAGAGGGCCAATAATCCAAAATAAGGCACATGACTAAGACATTTGTTTTAAACTTGTATTAAAATTCAAAGTTTGATGTGGCAGCACTTGCCTCATTCCTGCCCTCCAGAGACTGAGGCAGGTGGATCTTGTGGCTTTGAGGCCAGCCTGGTCTACATAGTGAGTGAGTCCCAGGCCAGTCGGTACTACAAGAGACTCTGCCTAAAAAAATGAACAAACAAAAACCCCCAACAAGTCTGATTTCTTTTTGTCCTAATGATCTTATTTCTGATACATTTTTAGCTAAATTCTGAGGGCTTTGCTAATTTTTAAATATTGTCTGTCTTTCTTTCTTTCTTCTTTCTTTTTTTCTTTATTTCCCTTTTTTTTTGTTTTTTTGTTTTTTGTTTTTTTGTTTGTTTGTTTTTTTTTCAAGACAGGGTTTCTCTGTGTAGCCCTGGCTGTCCTGGAACTTACTCTGTAGACCAGGCTGGCCTCGAACTCAGAAATCTTCCTGCCTCTGCCTCCCAAGTACTGGGATTAAAGGCATGTACCACCACTGCCTGGCTGTTTTTCATTTTTATTCTGTAGATATTTCACTGTGGTATGACAAGTTTGTGTGTGCATGTGCATATGTGTGTGTGTGTGTGTTTTGTTTTGTTTTCCTGAATTAGGGTAGCCTAGGCTGGCTTCAAATATACTAAGTAGCAAAGGGTGACCTTGAACTTCTAATTCACTTCCTAAGTGTTGGGATTACAGGCATGCATAGCCATGTCCAGGTTTTATGTGTTCTGGGGGATTGAACCCAGGGCTTCATGCTTGCTACATCATGAGCTACATCCCAAGCCAGAGACTTTCCTTTCTAACGTGTCTCTGCTGGTTGGATGGGTGGGTGGTACAGGAAGAGGCCAGCAGCGGGCGTCGGATGCCCTGGTGCTGGAGTTACAGGTGCTTGTGAACCACCCCGTAAAAGCAGCAAGGGCTCTTGGCTGTGAAGCCATCTCTCTAGCCCTCTGAGATATTTTTTATTCCCGGTGTGAGGGACACGTGCTAGAGCCTGTCCACTGGAGGTAAGGCGACAACCCTGCCACCGAGCTACGGGTTAGTCCCGTGAGACCTTCTGAAGACCCCGTATATAGTTCCATGCTATTGATGATCAACTGGCGGGTCACCTTCCCTACCTTTGGAACAGGTATCCCAACAATTTTGCAGGTGAAGGTGACTGGGGAGCCTTCGGTAACCCGGAAGTGCTTGAGCCTTTTGTCAAAGATGGGCGCGATGCACTTGCCCGTGGGGATTTCGTCATGCTGTATTTCATCATCAGATTCATCGACAGGAGTACGCTCCAGGCGGAACTCTATCTCGTTCATCAGCCTCTGCTCAAAGCTGGAAATTTTATATTCCTGTCAGAGAAGAAGGTTATGTTGAAACGTCTATGTAAAATAAATTTTATCATCATTTTTAATATAATTATATAAGGGGCTGTGTGTGTATGCCAATGTTCTAGACAGCTCTCTGGAGTCAGTTCTTCTCTTAGGGTGTTTTTTAAAAAAAGATTTATTCTTACTTTACATGTCTGGATGTTTTGCCTGCACAGGTCTGTGGGACATGGACGTGCCTATGAGCCACCATGTAGGTGCTTGACATTGAGCCCAGGTCTTCTGAAAGGACTTACAGTACTCTTGACCACAGAGCCGTCTCTCTGGCCCCTTAGATGGGGGTTTCTGTTGCTGTGATGAACACTATGGCCAAAAGCAACTCTGGGAGGAAAGGGTTTATTTCATCTTGGAGGTTACATCATCCAGAGAAGTCAGGGCAGGGATTCAAGGGGCCCTGGAGGAGCGCTGCTTACTGGCTTACTCCCCACGGTTGTTCAGTTTGCTTTCTTATACAGACCAGGACCAGCTGCCCAGGGGTGGCACCGCCCACAATGGGCTGGGCCCTCTCACATCAATCACTATTCAATGCAATAACACACAGACTTGCCTGTAGGCCAATCCAATGGAGGCATTTACTCCACTAAGATTCCCTCCTCCCTGGTATGTCTGGAGCTGTGTCAAGCTGAGAAAAACCAACCAGCCACAGCTCTGCTTCTAACTTGTCATGGGTTCTGGGGATGAACTCCAGCTGTCAGGCTTACAGAGGAGAAATACATAAAACTATATCCCATGGTGAAATATAAAGTCCAGCTTCAGGAAAAGGTTGTTCAAGCAGTAGAGAGCTTCACTGACATGAATAGTCTGGGTCTGGCTCACTTTGGTGTATGACGGTTAAGTTTAGTTGCAAGCTTTTTAATAATAAGCATTTATAAAATTAAAAATATGAACAGAGTGCTGGAGAGATGGCTCAGCAGTTAAGAGCACCAACTGCTCTTCCAGGGGGTCCTGAGTTCAAATCCCAGCAACCACATGGTGGCTCACAACCATTCATAATGAGATCTGACGCCTTCTTCTGCTATGTCTGAAGACAGCTACAGTGTACTTACATATAATAAATAAATAAATCTTAAAAAAATATGAACAGATATATCTGATCAATGTACCAACCATGTAATCCGATGTATTAACTAAAGACAAGTGTTAACGTAAGAATGTAAAGGCCAAGCCGCTTCCGTGACAGATTAAGCATTTGGCAGGTGGAGCCTTAGGGACAAGGACATTGTGACAGAGAGTGCTGTGTGGCCTGTTACTAAATCCCTGAGCCGATGGGCAGTTTGAATGGCAGTTTGCTAGATCTCAAGGTCAAACATGTCTGCCTCACACAGATCCAACTGTAAAGTCACAACCTACGTCACAGGTCCTGATGCTCTGTGCAAATGGGACTAGTGTGTCTCCGTTACACCCATAGGTCCTTTCTGCATTGTTACTAGTGAAAAGGGCTGGACTGGTCCTCCATCGATGGACGGGGTGCACGTTTCTGATTCCCCAAACTGGGGTTAGGTCACTCCTCACTCTGCCTTATCTACTTTCAGGATAAAA
>NC_034598.1:28526458-28528616 GCF_900095145.1 Mus pahari
ACACACACACACACACACACACACACACACACACACACACACACACACACAGAGTTTAGAATAGAGTTGTGTGAAGAGAATTTTGAGTGCTTGTGGGAAAACTCCAAGAAAAACAAGAGTCTTGTAGCCTCGGTTTCTTCAAACACATGGAATTGTTCTTGGAACGCACTTCCACGCCGTGTAGCACATAGGAGTGAGCTTACTTTAGATTATTCATTACGGCTGGCTACTGCTATTTGTTTACATGCCTTGGTGGAAAAACATGATTTGACCTCATGTAGCTTGTCCCTGTGATTGTGTGCTTTACACGTGTGATTCCTCTTAACCCTCAGAGTATGAACTGTCTGATGTGCTGAATAAAGTTGACTGTTGCACGAGACTTCAGTCTGCCTCAGTTTTAGGCTCCATTCTCCCAGGTTTCCTATCAGCTAAAGCAGTATACACACACACACACACACACACACACACACACACACACACACGCACGCACGCACGCGCGCACACACACACACACACACACACACCTTCTGTGTAATATGGCCAGTATAGTACTCAAATAAATGATAAATGACCTGTCCTTTCTGGTTCCATAGAATTAAAGCTGCTGTGCACAAAAGCAAGTGAAAAATCTAAAAGTAAAAATTTCAGAAGATGCTATTTGAACTCTACCTTCATTTTATTTTATTTTATTTTATTTTTGATTTTTCGAGACAGGGGTTCTCTGTATAACTCTGGCTGTCCTGGAACTCACTTTGTAGACCAGGCTGGCCTTGAACTCAGAAATCCACCTGCCTCTGCCTCCCAAGTACTGGGATTAAGGGCATGCGCCACCACGCCCGGCTCTACCTTCTTTTTAAAGTATAATCCTCTGAGGGAGATGCGGTACTTTGAGTGAGAATGGCCCCTGTAAGCGCACATATTTAAATGTTTGACCCCAGTTAGTGGAACTGTTTGGGAAGGTCTGGAAGGTGTGGCCTTGTTGAAGGAAGTATGTTACCTGGGGTGGGTTTTGGGGTTTCAAATGCTTAAGCCAGGCCCAGTCTCTCTCTCTCTCTCTCTCTCTCTCTCTCTCTCTCTCTCTCTCTCTCCCCCTCCTCTCCCTTCCCCTCCCCTCCCCTCCCCTCCCCTCCTATCCTCCTCCTTCTCCCCCTCCTCCTCCTGCCTGTGAATCAGGTAAAGCTCTCAGCTACTGCTCCAACACCATGCTTGCCTGCTTCCCAACTTGATCATGATTAATCCTCTAAAACTGTAAGCCAGCCCCAGTTAAATGCTTTCCTTTATGAGAGTTGTCTTGGTGTTTCTTCACAGCAATAGAATAGTGACTAAGTCAGGTGATAATTTGACACCTTGAAACATTGGATTACAGGGGTACATCTGCAGGACAGGAACTCAAGCAGGGCAGGAACCTGGAGACAGGAGCTGATGCAGAGGCCGTGAAGGGTGCTGCTTACTAGCTTGCTCCCCATGGCTTTCTCAGCCTGATTTCTTATAGAACCCAGGACTACCTACACAGGGATCATACCACTTACAATGGGCTGTGCCCTCCCCCATCGATCATTAATTAAGAAAACACCCTATAGGTTTGCCTACAGCCTGATCTTAAGGAGGAATTTCTCAATTGAGGTTCCTTTCCTATCAGAAGACTCAAGCTTGTGTCAAGTTCACATAAACCAGCCAGAGTATCCAGCCCGATGTTGCTCTCTGCACTTGCCATTGCCAATGGCCAACACAGGTTCAAAGACATTAAATAGAAAAACCTCAGAAATAAATCAATACAGGAATTTTAAATAGCTTTTGTAAAGAGTGTATTATTATAACAATAACTGTAGTTGTTAATATCTAACTAAATACATTGTTTTGAACTTATATTTATTTTTAGGGTATGATGCACATAGGAGTGTGCACCAAGGTCAGAAATTGCATTTGTAGAGTTCTCTATGTGTCTCTTTTCATTTTAACATGGGCTTCCAGTTTCAAAGTCGTGTTGCTAGGCTTGCACGGCAAATGCCTTTACCTGCTGGCTCCCACATCCTGTCCTGTTGGTACCCTACATCCCATCCTGCTGGTCACCACACCCCACCCCACTGGTCCTCCACATCCCATCCTGCTGGTCCTCCACACCCCATCCTGCTGGCCCCCACATCCCTTCCTGCTGGTC
>NC_034598.1:28528857-28532263 GCF_900095145.1 Mus pahari
TACTGGTCCTCCACACCCCATCCTGCTGGCCTCCACATCCTATCCTGCTGGCCCCCACATCCCTTCCTGCTGGTCCCCACATCCCATCCTGCTGGCTCCCACATCCCATCCTGCTGGTCCTCCACATCCCATCCTGCTGGTCCTCCACATCCCATCCTGCTGGCTCCCACATCCCATCCTGCTGGTCCTCCACATTCCATCCTGCTGGCCTCCACATCCCAAGGAATCAAAACAAGGTTTCATACATGTTAGGTGAGTGATCTGTGTCCCACCTGACACTCCTTTTCCCTGTCTTTCCCATCTCCCTTTCTCTTCCTTCCTTTCTTTCTTGTACTGGGAGTTGAACTCTGGGCCTCATGGCTGCATTCTGCCACTACAGCTTCAACCCTTAAAATGTCTTCTGTCTAAAGCTTTAATACAGACATGTATCTGTGTAGAGAGACCATCTCAGGCATGTATAGAGAGTCTTGGAGCCTGTCTCCGTGAGTAACAGGGGACCACCCTAGGCAATCACCTGTAAACAAGTAACCCGAGTTACCTGATGGGCTATTTCAGGGCCACAGTTTTCCGTTAACAAGCTTCCTAGCTGGCTCTACAGTTGAAGCTGTGACCCACTTTCTGAGGCCGAATGACCTCAGTACCCAAAGACTGTATTAAACAGAGTTAACTCCTTCCAACAAAATTCCATCCAACCGTCTGACTTTCAGCGGCCTTACCTGCTGGTGTGATCTGACGTCACCGAAATTCACTTTCTTCCCCAAGTCTAGAATCACTGAGTTCTTTGTCTCCCGGATATAATCATCACTCACTGCCTGAGGGGCCTTTGTGGTTTTCTTCATTAGACCCTGGGATGGTCTGCAGAATAAATTCCCACACCTATGAAATGACTGGTCAGTTTATGAGGGTCTCCATGGGTAAACGACAACCTGACTTCACCCATAAGCACTGTATGCAGAAGCATTTTATTTTATAACTTACTCTTATTAACTTGAGACAAGATTTCATGCAGCCCCGGCTGGCCTTGAACTAGCTATGCAGTTGAGGATGATTTTGAACTTCTGCCCCTCCCGTCTTTTGCTTTCAGTGTTAGAATTACAGGTGTGCAAACCACACCCAGTTTATAAGACGATGGGCACAGAACCTACGGCTTCATTCATGCTCTTCTGCATATTTTAAATTGCCAGGCAAGGTGGCAATGCCTTCAATCCCAGCACTCCAGAGGCAGGTGGATCTCTGAATTCAAGGCCAGTCTGGTGTCCAGGATAGCCAGGGCTACACAGAGAAACTCTGTCTCAAAAACCAAATCAACACTACTACCACCACAAATCATGCCCCTCTTTTGTATCTATTTGATAAGATTATCTCAGAATGGACTCACTAAGAGTCTTGACCAGACCAAGCTATCCTGTGCACAAGCCCCTCTTATTTGGCATCTTTGAATTTTAAAGACACTTACACGGATGGTGCACTTTTAGGCAGCCCCATGGCGTTGGTGGGTGGAATGGAAGGGAGAGAAGGCAGAACAGAGCTAAGAAAAGCCACCGGGTTCTGAATCCGACCGGTAGGGGAGACAGGAGTGGGGGATACGCAGTGAGGCTGAAACTGGTTTCCACTGGGGATGGAATAGGCGGCTGTTTGTGGCGCTGCTGGCTCTGCTGGGCTTGGAGGAGCTGGCTCGTTTTGGATGGAGAGCCCGCCTGGAGATCTGCCTTGTGTGGAGGGGTGAGCCATTAAAAGGCTTTCTTTGCTGACTGTCCTCTGAATTGTGTGAGGAGTATTGCTCAAGGTGAACACCGGGGAGCTGGATGGGGACACGGTTGCTGTGGAAGTGCTTGAAGCGGGGAAGAAGTGCTTTGGCCGGGCCAGGTTGAACGTCTGGGGCGCAGGACCCTTCACCTGCTTGCTGGAAATGGTCATTGCCGGGGGAGCCGAGTTCAAGACACTCATGTGGAAAGGAGACTCCTTGGGTGACGAAGGAGATGTGTTTTGCAGTTGCTGCTGTTCCAGTAACACTTGGTTATGAAGCTGTTGTAACTGAGTGGAGTCACTGCAGAAAAAGAGAACAGGGAGAGATGAGGGACATGTCACCATCAACTTCACCCCTCAGAGAAACCTACAGACTGGCCTGGGGTTGTAGCTCAGTTGGGAAAGCACCTACCTAGTGTGCAGGGAACTCTGGGTTCCATCCCTGGCACTGAATTAACATGGGACATACCTGTAACCCTGGCACTCAAGGTGGGATGAGCAGTTCAAGGCTGAGCTAGTCTCACAACACCCCCAGGCTCTCTAACACTCCCAGGGTCATAGGATCAGAGGTGAGAAGGGCACAACATCTGCCCCAACAACTGGGAGTAACCGGGACCAGTAGGAGCTGGCCACCCAGGAACTCTGCCCAAACAGTGGCACTGGTTCCTTCCTGTCTGGATCAGTGCCCTGAGCAGACCTTGGGCAAGAGCTTTGCAGCCAGTCCCACAACACTCAGAAGAAGCTCCACTCCCAGGTGCTCTAACATGCCCAAGACCACAGAATCTCAGGATCCCAGGATCCCAGGATCCCAGGAGCTTGGTCATACCGGGATCTCAGGGTCCCAGAGGCAGCTTGACTCCCAGGAGCTCTGACACACCCAGGATCTCAGGATCCCAGGATCCCAGAATCACAGGATCACAGAGACAGCTGAACTCTGAGGAGTTCTGACACAACCATGATCAAAGGAAGGACAGGCTCCAGTCAGATATAGGGAGGACAGGTAGCACTAGAGATACTCAGATGGTGGGAAGCAAGCGTAAGAACATAAGCAACAGAAACCAAAGTTACTTGGCAACACCAGAACCCAGTTCTCCCACCATAGCAAGTCCTGGATACACCATCACACCAGAAAAGCAAGATTCTGATCTAAAATCACTTCTCATGATGGTGATAGAAGACTTTAAGAAGGACATAAATAAATAACTCCCTTAAAGAAATACAGGAGAACACAGGTAGAAAGCTAGAAGCCCTTAAAGAGGAAACACAAAAATCCCTTAAAGAATTACAGGAAAACACAATCAAACAGATGAAGGAAATGAACAAAACCATCCAAGTCCTAAAAATGGAAATAGAAACAATAAAGAAATCACAAAGGGAGACAACCCTGAAGTTAGAAAACCTAGAAAAGAGATCAAGAGTCATAGATGCAAGCATCATCAAAAGAATACAAGAGATAGAAGAGAGGATCTCAGGGGCAAAGATACCCTAGAAAACATTGACACAACAGTCAAAGAAAATGCAAAAAGCAAAAAGCTCCTAACTCAAAACATTCAGGAAATCCAGGATACAATGAAAAGAAAAACCTAAGGATAATAGGTATAGAAGAGAGTGAACATTCCCAACTTAAAGGGCCAGTAAATATCTTCAACAAAATTATAGA
>NC_034598.1:28534543-28537506 GCF_900095145.1 Mus pahari
CCTCAACAGATACAAGATTGAAATAATCCCATACACCCTATCAGATCACCACAGACTAAGGCTGGTCTTAAATACCAACAAAAACAACAGAAAGCACACACACACACACACACACACACACACACACATGGAAGCTGAACAACGCTCTACTCAATGATAACTTGGTCAAGGAAGAAATAAAGAAAGAGATTAAAAGCTTTTTAGAATTTAATGAAAATGAAGGCATATCATACCAAAACTTGTGGGACACAATGAAAGCAGTCCCAAGAGGAAAACTTATAGCTCTAAGTGCCTCCAAAAAGAAACTGAAGAGAGCTTACACTAGCAACTTGACAGTATACCTGAAAGTTNTAGAACAAAAAGAAGCAAATGCGCCCAAGAGGAGTAGACAGCAGGAAATAATCAAACTCAGAGCGGAAATCAACAAATAGAAACAAAAAGAACGATACAAAGCTCCTGGTTCTTTGAGAAAATCAACAAGATGGATAAACTCTTAGCCAGACTAATCAGAGGGTACAGGGACAGTATCCAAATTAATAAAATCAGTAATGAAAAGGGAGAAATAACAACAAAATATATCTTAAGATAATTATTCTTTTTGTTGAATATTAACAGTTGAAAATATTAAAATCATGTTCTACAAACATCATGGAAATATCAGTAATTTTTCTCACTGTGCTTATCGTTTCTTTTTTTTTTTAAAGATTTATTTATTTATTATATGTAAGTACACTGTAGCTGTCTTCAGACACTCCAGAAGAGGGCGTCAGATCGTGTTATGGATGGTTCTGAGCCACCACGTGGTTGCTGGGACTTGAACTCAGGACCTTCGGAAGAGCAGTCGCGTGCTCTTACCCACTGAGCCATCTCACCAGCCTGCTTATTGTTTCTTAATGTTTAACTTCAAAGAGNTTTTGCTATTTTGAAAATTTTAAAATATACTTACTGATAAAATAATTTCTCTCCTAGAAACACTGATAATCCTTTTAAAATAAACTGCTTGTTAGACAATGTACACAGATATATAATGCGTTTTAAGTACTCTCTCACCGGGCAGTGGTGGTGCACGCCTTTAATCCCAGCACTTGGGAGGCAGAGGCAGGAGGATTTCTGAGTTTGAGGCCAGCCTGGTCTACAGAGTGAGTTCTAGGACAGTCAGAGCTACACAGAGAAACCCTGTCTTGGAAAAACCCAAACCAAACCAAACCAAAACCAAAAAACAAAACAAAACCCAACCAAAACCAACCAACCAACCAAAACCAACCAACCAACCAAAACCAACCAACCCACAATAGAAAGAAGAAGAATGCAAAATTTTTAATTCTTCGTTTTTTTGAGACATGTCTCCTATGCATCCCCAGCTAACCTGGAGCTCTCAATCCCCCTGCCTCAGTCCCCGGAGTGTTGAGTGTACTGGCATCACACCCTGAGGATTTTGAATCTGTGAGATTAAAGCATTACACAGTCAAAATACAAGCCTGGCTATCAAGTTTGAAGGTTGGCTTTAGCAACAATTTTGGACACTGTGTGCCTGAGCCAACTCTCCCTGACTTTGAAGGACATGCTGATAAGCGCCAGGCCTGGCATCCCACTCACTGTGGCCTAAAATCACGTGGGAGAAGTTGGCAAACACTAACTATGAGGGCTTTCTTGCCCTGTCAGTTGTTAAACATTTCCCCGGCAGATGGGGACAACTAATTCTGAACATGGGTGCCCGGGCTTTACCAGGCCCCCAGGTGGAGGCTGTTCATTACTGTCTTGAAGTCTGTAAATCAAACAAAGCTGACTGACTCTTGCCTGACGGAGGCAGCAGTGCGCACAGAGCTAACTGGACTAGGGAGGAATCGAAAACACAGTGATTTCAAATTATAGCTCAGCTCTTCTTCAGTTTTAGCCAGCCTCGGAATCTGGTTAAGATACAGACTTCCAAGTTACCGAGAGTTTCAGGTTCTGTGGGTCTGGCTTGGGGGTTGAGAGCAATGCTAATGGTCCACCTACCATTCCCTGGGTAACTCTCATATGCTTATCACTGTGCTAAAGATATGCTTGTCTGGGGTTTAGAGAAATAGAACCTTTACCCAACACCGAGGAAGTCCTAGGTTCAATCTCCAGTTCCCCCTATAAATACTGGGTGTAGTCGTGTATGCCTGCAATCCCAGCATGAAGGAGTAGAAGCAGAAGAATCAGACAGGGTCTCATGAGGCCTAGGCTGGACTTGCTATGTAGCTGAGGACCAACTTGAACCCCTGATCCTTCTGCTTCGACCTCCCGTGTGCTTATCACAGGTGTGTGCTTTTGTATATGCCTAAAATATTTTTTTTTGGGGGGGGTTGATTTGTTTTTTTCATGACTGCAGTAGGTGCAACTAAAGACTACATTTCCCAGACTCCTTTGCACCTGCTGTATCAGCTGACTCAATTCTAGTCAAAGAGATGAAGTCTGAAGAATTTGGCTGAGATCTCTAAGAAGGCATTTCAAAGGACTTCTTATGTCCTTTCTGCTGCTCTTTCTGCTCCTGAAGTGACCTTGTAATGGCTAGACCGTCAGACACCCTGCCCACGAGAGGCTGCAGGGAACCAAATGCTGGTGATGGCGGAGTAGACAGAAACAGACTCATTCTTAAAATCAAGTCTTCTATGTTTAACCTGTTACTTCAGGTTTTCCATAACACAAATCTCCACGTCTTAAATGGCCCACCCTGACACAGTCCCTGGACAAGAAAACACCCTATAGAAAAGGCAGACCCTAAGGGAATTGTTTGGTTTACCCATCCCCCAAGTCCCTTCTCTGAGAATCATACCCCAACCAAAAAACCAAGAGACAGAGTTGAAAACTGGAATTCCACGTGAAACCTCTACTTGGGTGCCGGCCACATGCCACTGCTCACAAATAAATACATGGGTTTTTGTCTGTTTAAAAGACATGAGCCGGGCGTGGTGGCGCACGCCTTTAATCCCAGCACT
>NC_034598.1:28538368-28539863 GCF_900095145.1 Mus pahari
AACATTAGAAAGGTGCTTTCTGAACTTACATGCTGTGTCACTGCGGGGGGGGGCAGGGCAGGGGGGTGGGGTGGGGGTGGGGGCGGGCAGACTGAAAGTTAATACTGATAAAGACAGTAGACATGTGTCCATGGTGATGCAGAGATGTACATTCTTGATGTACATTTTCTCACTTGGAATTAGTTTTTTTTGGTTTTTTTTGTTTTGTTTTGTTTTTTTAACTCTATCTTTGGTTTTGCTTTGATTTGGTCTGAGGCAAGGTCTCATGTAGCCCAGGCTGGCCTCAAACTCAATGTGAAGCTGGAGGGAGTTGACCTTGAATTTCAGATCCTCTTCCCCCCACCTGGGAAATGTTGGGATCACAGGTGAGCCCTACCTCACCTACTGCAAGGCTGGGATCAACCCCTTGCCTTGTGCATCCCGGGCAAGCACTAGAAGAGGGCATTGGATCCCATTACAGATGGTTGTTAGCCACCATGTGGTTGCTGGGATTTGAACTCAGTACCTTTGGAAGAGCAGTCAGTGCTCTTAACCACTGAGCCATCCCTCCAGCCCCCAGGCAAGCACTCTTAACAACTGAGTTACATCCCCAGCCTGACTCTACTATTAAAATTTTTAAATTTACTTTTTAGTGTGTGTGTGTGTACATGCGCACATGCATGTGGGTGTATACACATTGTATGTGGACGTCAAATGATGCTTGTGAGAGTTGCTTTTCTTCTACCACGTAGGTCCCAGGGATTGAACCTGGTTTTTGGGGGCTTGTTTGGCAAGCCCCTTTACCCAGCTGAGCCATCCTACCAGCCCCCGTCTCTGTAATATTCAGGGTCAGACTCACAGGAGGCTCATAGGCTCTCACAGTTACTCACTCATTCTGTTCTTACTCACAGTTTGGGTTTGGCCAGGACCGGAGGAGGCTCCTTGACAGGTGAGGAAGGCTCTGGGATTCTGGCTTCCTGTCCATCGAACCTCTCGGGGAAGGAATTCGGTCTAGTCTGGCTGGTATTGGCCACGCTGCTCCCAGAGGATGCCTCCGTATCGTTGTCATCTTCGGGCAGGTTGAAGTGCACCCGTAACCCAATCCTGGAGCTGGACCGGGGCTCATTATGGTTCACCAGGACCCCTTCAAGTTTGGGTTTTGGGGGCTGCTCCTCTGAAAGAGGCTGTGGGTTGGGTGGGGAGGGCTGGTGCTCAGCCACAGCCAGGTTGGTGGTTGAGTTTGCTGAGTGAGGAGCTCCATTATCACTGATGTCTTCATTTCCTGAAAGGACAATTAGAGAACCCCAACTGCAGGCCACCAACAGGACTGGCATGGGACTGTCACCTCCATCTGGGGGGTGGGGGGAGGGGACGGCAGGCAGGCAAGGGGAAAATATCAGAACAGTAGATGCACACACAGAAAGATGCTTGCTAAAAATAGGCCAAATCTGGAAATCTGGAGCATTCAAGAATGGTGAGAATGTGTGTGTGTGTGCACGCGCGCGCGCGCGTGTGT
>NC_034598.1:28539928-28544580 GCF_900095145.1 Mus pahari
GAGAGAGAGAGAGAGAGAGAGAGAGACAGAGACAGAGACAGAGACAGAGACAGAGACAGACAGAGAGAATTGAACATCCACATCCACAGCTGTGTATGTAGCAGTATGGAATAAATGCTTAGTTTATTCGAGGATGTGGGCATGATTCCCTGAACACCTACCTCTGAAATCTAACCATTCTCTCTCTCTCTCTCTCTCTCTCTCTCTCTCTCTCTCTCTCTCTCTCTCTCTGTGTGTGTGTGTGTGTGTGTGTGTGTGTGTATGTATGTATGTCTGTCTGTCTAAATGTGGAGGCCAAAGCACAAATTCAGGTATTCATGGCCAGTACATTCCACGGATCCATCTTGTGGTGGTTTGAATATGTTTGGCCCATAGGAAGTGGCACTATCAGGAGAGGTGGCCTTGGAGAAAGTGTGTCACTGTGGGGGTGAGCTTTGAGGTCCTATGCTCAAACTCCACCAAGTGTGGAAGAAAGAACATTCTCCTGGGTGCCTGCAAAAGCCACTCTCTTCCTAGCTGCCTTAGGATCAAGGTATAGAACTCTTGGTTCCTCCAGCACCATGTCTGCCTGGATGCTGCCATGCTTCCACCATGATGATAACAAACTGAACCTCTGAACCTATGAGCCAGCCCCAATGAAATGTTGTCCTTTATAAGAGTTGCCTTGGTCTTGGTGTCTCTTCACGGTAGTGGAAACCCTAGCCAAGGCACATCTTCCCCCCCAGCAAGGGGATTATAAGCATAGGCTATCATGCCTGCCTTTTGTATGCAGATCCAGGGCAGCGAACTCAAGAACTTAAGTTTGTGAAACAAGCACTTCACCTACTGGACTATCTCCCGGCTCCTTGGAGTCCTCTGAAGAATGTGAGCCATTTATGTAAGGCCAAGGAGATGCTTTTTGGGATGCATGAAGTGACAGCAGGGTCACCCTGGAGATTGTGGCTGGTGTAATAAGAACTCAAAAACTCAGCCGGGCGTAGTGGCGCACGCCTTTAATCCCAGCACTCGGGAGGCAGAGGCAGGCGGATTTATGAGTTCGAGGCAAGCCTGGTCTACAAAGTGAGTTCCAGGACGGCCAGGGCTATACAGAGAAACCCTGTCTCGAAAGAACTCAAAAACTGAGCTGGGGCAGTGGTGGTACACACCTTTAATCCCAGCACTTGGGAGGCAGAGGCAGGCAGATTTCTGAGTTGGAGGCCAGCCTGGTCTACAGATTGAGTTTCAGGACAGCCAGGGCTACACAGAAACCCTGTCTCGGAAAAAAAAAAAAAAAAAAAAGAACTCAAAAACTGGACATTGTCCACCAGCTGTATGGAGATAGGGTCTCGTATATCAGAGGCTGACCTTGAGCTCACTCGGTGCCCAGTGACCTGGAACTCCTTACCCTCGGCCTTCAGGTTCCCAATGCTGGGATTACAGGTATGTGTACGTATGCCTGGTCTATGCAGTGCTGGAGAAGGAGCCCAGGGCTTGCTAGGCAAGAGCTTTGCCAACAACTATAAACTCCACCCCAAGACTGTTTTTCTATTATTATTATTTTATTTTTGTGCATGTGTATATACACTCATGCAATGCAGGCAGGCCAAGGGATGAGGGTGGAGGTCAGAGGTCAACTTGCTGGAGCCAGTTTTACTCTTCTACTGTGTGGCTCTCAGGGGGCTGAATTCAGTCAGTCAGGCTTGGCGGGAGGTATCTCTCCCTGCTAAGCCATCTTCTCATCAGCTTCAAGAACATTTTTCTTAATAATTAAATTTTCCAAGATATTTTTATCTTTATTCTATGTGTGTTTTGCCTGTCTGTCTGTGTACGCATCATATGTAGGCGGTGCCCTTGGAGGCCAGGAGAGGGTGATGGAGCCCCTGGAAGTGGAGTTACAGATGGTTGTGAAGCCACTGTGTGAGAGTGTGGAATGTTGAACTTGGGTCCTCTGGAAGAACAACTGGCCAGTGCTCTTAACTGCTAAGTCATTTCTCCAGCCCCTAAGTTAAATCTTTATGGTTTATACATAAATTGGGAAGGAAAAGTAACTCTGAAGTTCACCCTCACAGCCAAATGGCTAGGAAGCACTCACCTCTCACGTCTAGCTGTGCAATGCTAGACACGGTGCCGTATTTGTTGCTTGCAGTGCACGTGAAGCATCCCGAGTCTTCTGAAAACACCTCAGCAATGACGAGCGTGCATATCTCCTCTGTGTGCCAGCAAGACAGAAAAGGTCAATGACTTAATCATGGAGACAGAATCCTGAGACTTACCGATAGCATATGACACATCCACAAAAGTTGATACAAGGAGCTGACTAAATTAGTTTTTCTAAAACAACAGCACCAAATAACTGTTTATTAAATTGGCTGGATAGGAGGCAGAAGGAGCCCAAAGTTATAAAACCAACAGCTCTGGGATGACAGGCTGAGAACTGACAAGAGGGATGCTGGGTTACATACCACACTAGGGAAGCCCTCTAAGGATTGAGCTACATTCCAAAAGGTACAGCTCAGGCCTGCCTCAAACTCCTGACTCTCCAGCCTTTGTCAGCTTGAATGGACCAAGACCAGTGGCTACACGTGATGCACGTTCTGTTTCTATGTCACCAACCCAAATGGCAAAAATTAAACTAGCAATAAACTTGTCAAAAGTTACAAAAACAAAACTAGGGGTCAAAGGAAGGAAAAGGGAGGGTGTGTGTGAAACAGAAAAACGAATTATAAAGTAGGTTTCCAAAACCCAGTCTCTCATTATCTTCAAGGGGAAATATTTTAAACAGAGGCCACAGTTTAAAATTGGGCAGAAGGACTGGGGCTATATCTTAGCATGAGAGTTCATGCCAAACATGAGCAAGGTTCCAGGTTTGATCACCAGAAGGCCAAAAAAAAAAAAAAGGACAGATATTGATGGTCAATAAATGCTTTGTTTAAGTCGTAGCAGTTTGCTGATAGAGAATAGAGAGATTCCAGATGAGGAGGGATGGAAGCGCATCTCCCTTTGTAATTCCACAGTCATGCCCATGGATTAGCCTGATATGTAACCTGAAGTCTTGCAACAGCACAGGTAATTCTCAGACATGCCTAGAGCCTAAAATTAATACAGTTCGATATTCTTTGACAACTAAAGAAGCGTGGGGTCATTAAAACAAAATCGCTAAAATAGTTGTGTTAGGGGAAGCTTGGCATCTCAGTACTGGTGATGACTGAGTTAAGTGAACTAGATCACACCAGCACAGAGTTCGCAACTGGTGGGTCGGGGTCGCGTACCAGATGTTTACCTTATGATTTACAACAACAGCAAAATTGCAGCTAGGAAACAGCTAGGAAAATAATGTTATGGCTTGCGGGGGTTCACCACAGCATGAGGAAGTGTATTAAGGGATTGCGGCATTAAGAAGGTGGAGAGCCACTGATTTAGAACTTCCCAGAAGGCCATGATAGACAATATGGGTCACTCCTTATGAGAAAGAGCTGTTGTCTTTATTATGTGCCCGGTGGGCTAGGGTAGGTGTGCTGCATGACTGTTCCGAGCTTACTTCTGGAATGCCTTTGTCGTGAGAAAAGAATTGTAATGAAACTGCGAACAATCTCTTCACCCACCCGGGTTACAGATACGGCCTGAGGGCTCTGGTTGGTAAAGGACTCGCATGGTCTACAGTTGAATGCTTCCTGGCTCCCACTTCTAGTTCGGTATTCTCCAAAATGTTTTTTTTTTTAAAAAATCTTTATACATTCCTGAATCTGATCCATAAATTATTTCTTTATATATTTTGACTGGTACCCTAGTACCAATCAAGCCCATGGGTCAAACCTGTGGCTTTGAGGAAGGTAGGTACGTGTTCTCAATTATCCATATTCCCAGCCTCTCACCCGTTAAGTTTGAGACACAGAGGCTGTGGGGATTGGACTTGACCTGGCATGAAACAAATTCCAAGCCTGGTTTTGAGGAGGGCACGAAATGGACAGGCAGGAGTAATCGTAGGAGGGAAAATATCCCCAAGAACAGGCTAAAAATAAAAAATAGAAAAACAAACAAACAAACAAACAAACAAAAACTTAACTGGATTCATATCAGATAATGACTTGAAATGCAAATTTGAATGTGGTTCACTCTCCCCCCACCCACTTCTGCAATAACAGCTAGAGTTCATTCAGCTCTTTCTGGGAATTTTTATTTTCACTTTGTCTTGACACTAGAGTAACTGCAACATATTCCCATGTATGCGTGTCTCAAACCACATATGAATAAGTTAAAGGTGAGATGATCTTTACCTGGCTCTGCCATGGATCGAGGTTCTAAAGGAAGAAAAAAAACAAACGACTGTGAGCATTGGTTGGCTGAGAGGCTACATTTCCATCAGAAGCTTTCGGTAGAACCCCGTGTCTTGCTCACTTGGGGGCGAAGTGATAAGGACAATCTGTCAAGGTTGTGTACCCAGGTACCAGTGACCTCAAGAAGGCTACAGAGGGGCAGCTGGAAAGGAGCATACCTGGGTTAACACAGTGGACAATAAGCTTCAGGCCCCCAGGCAAGCAATAGTGCCCGAGGGAGGCGAGACTCAGAAGGACTAGCCCCTATCTATCTATCTATCTATCTATCTATCTATCTATCTATCTATCTATCTATCTATCTATCCATGTATGTATGTATCCATCCATGTATCTATCTAT
>NC_034598.1:28544880-28565264 GCF_900095145.1 Mus pahari
TCTATCTATCCATCCATCCATGTATCTATCTACCTATCTATCCATCCATGTATGTATGCATGTATGTATCCATCCATCCATCCATCCATCCATCATCTGTTATGTGCATTCCACAGCACTCATGTGGCGGTCAGGGGACAATTTACAGGAGTAAGCTCTTTCCTTCCATCATGTGGACCTTAGAATCAAACTCGTGTCTTAAGGCTCGAAGGCAAGGGCTTCTCTACCTGCTGAGCCATCTCACAGGCCCATGACTTGCTTTACCTAGAAGAAAACTCCTGACATTTGAGAAATATTTCTCCTTGGTTCTGGGCTCTCAAATGCCTATAAAACGTAGCTTCTTCCTTCCATAAGTTTGTAAACTTAAGAGCCTTGGGACATTCAAAAGGTTCCTTGAAGGCAGCAAGTTCATTATCCTAAAATTGTTTGGTTTTCCTCAAAGTGCCTACCACAAAATACAGGTGTTCCATATACATTTACCCAATTTCAGCCATTCAATAAATAGCTGTACATATCCCACCCATCTTCTACACAATACACAGAACTCCAAAGTGTTTTTCCTTTCTCAGTTAGATGGTAATTCAGAATTATTGCTGTTGCTGCCACCATGCATGTGGAGACTGAAGGAAAGATTGCCAGGAGTCAATGCTCTGCTTGCTCTATTTGGGTCTAGGGATATAGGCAGGCACCCTTATCCACTAAGCCATCTCGCTAGCCCATGACTTATACTAGTTTTAAAGATAACAATATATATATATATATATATATATATATATATATATATATATATATATGTATGTATATATGTAGCTTAGTGGTAGAGCTCTTGTCTGGCATGCAGGTCCTGGGCTCAATCTCTAGCACTGAAAGAAAGAAAAAAATTATAATGGCTGGCAAAATGGCTCAGTGGGTAAAGGCACTTGTCGCCAAGGCTGATTGCCTGATTTCTATCAGCAGGAACCAAACAGTGAAAGTGGAGAATCTGCGAGCTGTCCTCCAACCTCACAGGTGTGCTGTATACATGTATCCAAACATACAGACACAATAAATACAAGTAACTAAATTTTAAAATAATACATAAAACTAAGAACAATATAGCAATATGAAAAGATGTCTATAAATTCTGATGGTAAAAAAAAAAATCAATTATAGTCGGGCGTGGTGGCACACGACTTTAATCCCTGCACTTGGGAGGCAGAGGCAGGTGAATTTCTGAGTTCGAAGCCAGCCTGGTCTAGAGTGAGTTTTAGGACAGCCAGGGATACACAGAGAAACCCTGTCTCGGAAAAAAAAAAATCAGTTCTATTTGGGCGTGGTGGTACACGCTTTTAGTATTAACACTTGGGAGGAAGAGGCAGGGGAATCTCTGTGATTCTACACAATCCCAGGTCAGACAGAGCTACACATTAAGACCTTGTCTCAAAATGCAAAATCAATTACAAAAAACAGACTGATTTTCTTTAAAGATTTATTTATTTATTATATGTAAGTACACTGTAGCTGTCTTCAGACACTCCAGAAGAGGGAGTCAGACATCATTACAGATGGTTGTGAGACACCATGTGGTTGCTGGGATTTGAACTCAGGACTTTTGGAAGAACAGTTAGGGCTCTTAACCACTGAGCCATCTTTCCAGCCCCTGATCTTTTTAAAATTAAAAAATATGTATGAAGAACTCTTGGAGAATATATATCAATATATTAATACAATTTATCTTAGGAGACATTCTTTAGTTTTGTTTTTGAGAAAGGGTTTCTCTGTGTAGACCTGGCTGTCCTGGAACTCACTGTGTAGACCAGGCTGGATCAAAGGCATGTGCCACCATGCCGAGCCTTAGGAGACATTCTTAAAGTGATTTTTATGTTAGTTTAAGAAATTTGGACAGATCTTTTACACGTATTGGCATTTTTTGCCTATATTTATGTCTGTGTACAACGTGCTTGCAGTACCCACAGAGACCAGAAGAGAGTGGCAGATCTCCTGAAACTAGACTTAGTGAGTCTAGTTTGTGAGTCTCCAACTATGTCCTCTGGAGGTTCAACCAGTGCTCTTAATTGTTGAGCCATTTCTCCAGCCCCTTTATGTTAGCTTTTATTTTATTTTCTTTATTTTAAAAAAACCATATATTTAATTTGTTTTTTTTTTTTAAAGCATAAGAACAGACCTATTCGAAACCCTTATTTTAAAGAGTAAAACTGGCCGGGCATGGTGGCGCATGCCTTTAATCCCAGCACTTGGGAGGCAGAGGCAGGCGGATTTCTGAGTTCGAGGCCAGCCTGGTCTACAAAGTGAGTTCCAGGACAGCCAGAGCTATACAGAGAAACCCTGTCTCGAAAAACCAAAAAAAAAAAAAAAAAAAAGAGTAAAACTATGAGAAAAGCGTCAACTTACTCTTCTGTAAGATCCTGAAGTCCGGAGAGTCTTCTATTAAGGTCCCTTCTCTGTACCACTCAACTTTCGGAGACGGGGCCCCTTTCACTCTGCACTCAAAGACAACCAGCTGCCCCTCAGAGGCTGACAAGTTCTGCAGCATCTGGGGTGAGAGAGAAGTACTGCTGTAACCTGCGCACTTGGGGACCGTATCCCACTCCTGGTGTTACGGAGGCCCTCGCCACCTTTGGATTTTTTTTCCACATCTTCTATGTCTCCAGCAGCTTTACCTCAAATAGAGCACCATCCAACCCTCCCAAGGTTCTTTCCTCATTACTCCACTTTTAAAGATTTATTTCAGTGTTTGTTTGTTTGTTTGTTTGTTTGTTTTAGGTATGAGTTCACTGTTGCTCTTTTCAGACACACCAGAAGAGGGCATTGCATCCCATTACAGACAGCTGTGAGCCACTATGTGGTTGCTGGGATTTGAACTCAGGACCTCTGGAAGAGCAGTCACTGCTCTTAACTGCTGAGCCATCTCTCCAGCCCCCACCTCCTCATTGTTCTTCTTTATCTCCATTTTGGTGGTAATCAAATTTATTAAATATTAGGTAAGAGTAAAAGAGATTATTTTTTTTAAAACTAATTTCTGTTATTATTTGTTAGTTTTCTTTCTTTCTTTCTTTACTCATTCACTTCTATAATTTGTGATTTTTTTAAACATTTCTTGTCTATCAAAAATCTTATTGTATTTGTCATTGATCTGACACATTCATAACCCTTGTCTAGTGATGGCCCCCCCCAATGGCTATGAGAGATGCCTTACACAAAAAAACACAAACCTACTTAAAAATATTACAAAGTAAGGTGGTTTTGGTCACCTGTACAGTTTGCAAGCGTGGGTTTTGTAGATGACAAGGTCTTGCCCCAGTGTCTTGTTCAATGCATACAGCTGTTGACTCTTAATTCAGAGGTGTCTGTGAATTAGCATCATGACAGCCAGGGGGCACTGTAGTTCAATGTCAGTATTTTCTTTTTTGTAGTCCCAAATTTATTTGCTGAAATCATTCATGACCCAAATAACAGAGTGGTTTCTGAGTTAATAAAAGTGCTATTGGACTGAAAAGTCTAGTCATCCCTCACTTCCCCTAGGAAGCAGGCAACATCCATGAGTCATGCTACGCTCTTCCCTGACCTCCGAGACAATTCTGTGCTTAATCGTCAACTTTGGGGTCTACTGAAACCTTTAGTGGCAGTCAGAAATCTCTCTGGAATTAATGGAGTTTTTATTACTTCTGAGGCAAACAGGTTAAAAAATAAATCAACTGTCCCCAATAAAAAGAGTAGTGACAGAAGGGATTGTATAATTGATATATGGCATGAATTAAAATGGATCTATACAGAATGAAGTCAATCTAATGTGGCTTGTGGCTCAGTTCATTTGCTAAGCTGGTCTTCAACAGAGGGTCTGCGAAGCCCTTTTGCAGAAGGACCCTCTTGAGAGGCTGTGTCACAGCTGAGAGAAGCCCTGTCGCATGGTTGCAATTTTTTTCATTTGACAATGAAAGTGGAGACCTGTGTTCTACTTGAGAGGTGAGCCAAGACACCGCAGTGCTGCTGCGTACAGAGTAGACCTGCTAATGTCGACGGCAGGAGGTAGAAGTTCGTTCTAGCAGGGGTCAATACCCAGAAGGGAAGAGTCCAAGGGTGATCTCACAAGCCACTGAGAAATAGTTGCTGAGAGTCAAAGCCATCAAATTGTAGGGTGGTTTCTTTGTTTTGTTTTGTTTTTTGTTTTTGTCTTTTTCTTAAAAGTTTATCGTCATCATTTTTTTTTATTTTTAATTATGTGTATGTGTATGCTTCTGTAAGTGTATGTGGGTGGAGTGGCTTCTGAGGTCAAAAGAAGGCACCAAGGACCCCCCGGAGCTGGAGTTACAAGCTGTGGTGAGCTGCCTGGTATAGTCCTCTGAACTCTGGTCCTGTAAAGCAGTTCAGACTCTTTACTGCTGAGCCTTTCCTTCAGCCCCGCAGCTGAGCCATCTTGCTGGAGCTGTTTTGTTTTTGTTAACATGGCCTTGTTAGGTAGCTGAGGATGACCTTGAACTCTTGATTCTCCTGCCTCCATCTCCTGAGGGCTGAGAATCAGAGGCGTGCACCACTAGGCCTGGTAAATCCAGGGTCTTCTACAAAGTCTCATAAGGAGATGTGCCTACTTTCACGTTAGTTAGGTAAGCCATTAGGGCACAGTGTGGATGCTGCTGCATTAGTCAGGGCAGTAGATCTCAGGCTGTGATGTTGACGTGGATTAGACAATGTGTCTCCCTAAACAGTCAATGCAATGTATCTTCCTAAACAGTCAATACAATGTATCTTCCTAAACATTCACATGTTAGAAGCTTGTTCCCTCATTTGACAGGGTTAAGAGGTAGTGAGACCATCAAGATGTAAATTAAGAGGTTGTTACTGGTTCCTTTTCTCTTCCTTTCTTTTTTCAAAAAAACCTTTTATGCTTGGTGTTCCCCTGCATGCATGTCTGGAGAGCACAGCTATATGCCTGGTGCTCAGGGAGGCCAGAGGAGGGTGCTGGATCCTCCTCTAGAGATGGAGCTATGGATGGTTGTGAGCTGCTGTGTGGGAGCTGGAAACAGGGCACAGGTCCTCTGGAAAAACAGCAAGTGCTCTTAACCACTGAGCCATCTCTCCAGTCCCTCCCTTTTTCTTTTAAAACCCTGTCTCTGCATGATTCTCTTCCTATTCTCTGCCGCAAGATCATCATCAGAGCTAAGGCAACGCCACTGTTAGACCCTTGAAACTCCAAACCTCTAAGGTACATAAACCTCTCTCCTGTATAAAGGACCTGGCCTTTGGTATTCCATTGCAGGAGCAAAACCCAAAAAAATACACACAAGGAGTACAGACTTGACTGCATTCATCTCATTTCAGCCAAGCTAAATGAGACCGTCAGTCCCCAACTGAGGAAGCCTAAGTTAATCTTTACTCGAAATTATGGATCTGAAATAAAGTCACTATAGTCAAAAGTCCACATTCTCCTGAGGTCAAAACAATGGCCAAAGTGCAAATCTGCCTTGTCACCACAGAGTTTGAGTTCATTCATTACACACCCGACACAGTCTGGAGAGTCTCCGTGACCAGGCAGCCCTGTGCCCTTTGTCCCTGAAAATATTCTGAAACTTCTAGAAATGGAAGCATTTACTGCAGAAGAGGTTTGAAAACACACCTGCTTTGTCCTGCCTGATAGCATCAGTGTTGTAAATGGGGGTTCCTGCTTAGTGGATCTTCCCTGGTAGGCTCAACGCAAAGATGCCTTCACAAACAGCTTTTCAGCCAGGCATAGTGGCACCCTTTAACCCCAGCACTTGGGAGGCAGAGGCAGGTGGATCTCTGCGAGTTTGAGGCCAGCCTGGTCTATGTAGTGAATTCTAGGACAACCAGAGCTATATAGCGAGACCCTGTCTTAAAACGCAATTAAACAAACAACCACCCCGCCAACAAAACAAAACAGAAACAGAAATAGCATCTCCCATATTAGTTAAAATACATTATCAGTTAGGAGCACTTGTTCTTGCAGAGAACCAAAGCTTGATTCCCAGCATCCACATAGTGACTCACAATTGTCTCTAGCTCCAGTTCTAGGGGATCTGATGCCCTCTTCTGGCCTCCTTGGATACAGGTATGAGTGGCGTGCACATACGTATATGCAGACAAAACACAAAACACTCATTTGCATAAGATAAAATATTTTTAAGTATAGCTCCAAGGTTCATGTTGTTATTTATCTTTTTAAATCCAGATGTTTCAGTCTCTTTGGGCATGAAGCACAGGAATGTGTATAGTGCCTTAGGCTGCAGTTGGCCCAGAAAAGCTTAGTGTTATAAACCAATGGGAGATGTCGAGAGGGCTCAGCAGGCAAAGGTGCTTGCCACTAAGTCTGAGGATATGAGTTTGATTCCAGGACCTACATTACATGGTGGGAGGAGAAAACAGATTCCCATAAGTTGTCCTCTGCCACACTTGTGCTATGACAGTTGGTTGTCACGGGTGCCCCCAGGCTAAGGATGCAGAAAAGTCTCTGGCACTGGTAGGTGGGGAAGAGGGACGGTGAAGCCTTGAGAAATCTGGATCTGGCCACTGGCCCAGTTATTTCAGAGTTTCCTGCCTCTGCTGTTATATAATGTAGCGCTCTTCAAATTCTCCCTTCCCCTGCCCCCTTATGATCTTCAAGTTACTGCTGAAGCCGCCAGAGCTAGGGCTGAGGCAGCCTTGAAAGCCAGCCAGGGCAGCTGCCGTTGAGTGGGAGGTGACAGGAGCAAGATTCTAATTTGGTCACCTCCCTCCCTCCACACTCAAGACGTGTGAGTGCTGTTCTCTTCCTAAGCAGAGTGAAGCGTTTTTGATGTTGCAAAGAGGAGGAGGAAGGGTGGTCTAGCTCCATACATAGAGTGTTTCAAAACATAGGAAGAGTGGTGAGATGGCTCAAAGGGGAAGGGTACTCCTTGCGGAGGCTGAGAACCTAAATCCCATCCCTGAAACATACAAGGGAGAGGGACAGTCCTGACGCCTGCAAATTGCCTCTAATCTTATGTATGCATCTTACCCACCCCCCACGCCAAATAAGGGAATACATGTGAAAATTTACAAGAAACAAAGCATAGAAGGTGGGCTGAGGATCTAACTCCATTGGTAGAGCAGTTCCCTAGCAGGCACAAAGCCCTGGTTTGGATTCCTAGCGCTGCATAAAGCGGGTGTGCTCACGGATACATTGTAACGCTGGCCTTCAGCAGGTGGAAGCAAGAAGACCAGGAGTTCAAAGTCGTTCACTGCTACTTAGAGAGTTTGAGGTCAGCCTGAGGCTTTGCCTAAAACTACAACAAAGCAGGGGCTAGGGATGTAGCTCAGTGGCAGAGCACTTAGCCAGCATTCACAAGCACATGGTCATGACACAACAAGCCAACCAATGGCACTGGCACTCTGTATGAATAAGCATACAGGGACCCACGGTCTGCTGTTAACAATGCCACTATTTGGTAGGGCCATTCTCCTTTTCTTTTTTCTTTTTTTTTTTTAATCTTTTTTTTTTTTTTTTTTTTTTTTTTTTTTTTTTTTTTTTTTTTTTTTTTTTTTTTTAGGTTTTTATTTATTTATTATATGTAGCTGTCTTCAGACACTCCAGAAGAGGGCATCAGATCTTGTTACAGATGGTTATGAGCCATCATGTGGTTGCTGGGATTTGAACTCTGGACCTTCGGAAGAGCAGTCGAGTGCTCTTACCCACTGAGCCATCTCACCAGCCCCTCTCCTTTTCACTTAAACCTTCTATAAGAGGAATATACAGGCTGGGTGATGGTGGTCCACATCTTTAATCCTGGCCCTCGGGAAGCAGAGGCAGGTAGAGTTCCAGGCCAGCCTGGTCTACAGAGTAAGTTCCCGGACAGCCAGGGCTACACAGAGAAACCTGGTCCTGAAAGCCAGCACCCGCCCCCCAAATAAAATTTAAAAAATGAAGATAAGCATTTTCTACCATCAGGAAAGAAAGGAGTTAAATAAAACTCCACTCTCTAATCACTGCTTTTAAAAATAAAATTGATGTCTTGCCATAATTGGCAAAGAAATGCTTTGTTAGGCTGTATAGAAAATGAGTCACAGAAGCTGTCCTGCCAGAAGTCCCTAAAGAGGTAAACAGAGACCAAATAACCTGGACCGATGTATGCAAATCACCTGCTATCATTGCTCAGTGGCGTAATACCATCCTTGGTAACTGTGACTCAGATATTCGCTAATGACCCTGGCAGTGACGGTGACCTCAATCCTGCCCTCACTGACGGAAACTAACGCAAGCACACTGGGGCTGATAAGTCTCTCTGGAATCTGAACCCCAGCCTATCCTGGTGCCCCACGTCTCTGGGCAATCCTGATCCCATTTATGGAGGTAAAAGCCTACATGCAACGGGGCATAGAAAGCCTCCTCATAGCTCCCATCTGTGTTCCAAGAGCTTGCTACCAGCAAGCTAACATTTTAGACTTCACCATATCTAATAATCAATTAATTTCCCCATTTTTATGTCAAAGGCATTTGTGTCTGCCACCCAGAACATCTAATTGGAAAGAGGCAACCAGAGACACCATTTAAAGCAGTTAAAATGGGTGCTATGAGTGACCTTAAAAAAATAAATATAAAGAACTAATATTAAAGGGTCCTATCTGACTCCCTCTGTGTGTCTCTGTCTCTCTCTCTCTTGCTCTCTCTCTTGCTGAGGGTTAAATCCAGGACTTTGTGCTTGCTAGGTAAGAACCTAACCACTGATCTACACTCTGAACCCAGATTTTTTTAAAGAAAAAGAAAGAAAGAAAACTAGCCTTTGGAACTTAGCTTTTGAGAATGACTCTTTCTATGTAGCCCAGTCTGGCCTTGAACAGCTGCTCTCTGTCTCCGCCTCCTGACTGTTAGGATTTTAGGCTTGCATCATTGTAACAGATTGCACCTTTGTAAACTTCTATCTGGTATTACACACAGCTTTCAGGATGACTGGGAAATATAAACAGCTTTGTCTGTGTTGAATGTCCAAGGCATGTGCTCTGAGCAGAGTGAATCTTAGTACACCTAAGCTTTGAAATCGGGTGGTGATGGGTGCTGAGTATGGGAAGACAGGAGACTTTAATGGGATCAGATGTTGTGTATTTGGTGGCTTGGCTACTTTTGAAGAGTTAGCACTGTCTCTAACCTGTAACACATGGACATGATATATTGCTTTAGTTATGTGACACTTTTATGCTCTATCTTAAAACTATGACTTAGCAGTGCCAATAAGAGATGACAAAAATAGGTTTACTGACACACAGACATAAATATACACACATATGATATATAAATATACACATATAAACACAGAGACATATACACACCTGTACATATACATACACACCTACACATACATCACACGCACATATACAGAGACATATGTACAGCTGTACATATACACACATACACATACATCACCCATACATCACACATATACACACATATACACAGACATATATATGCACACACACACACACACACAGAGTCCATCCAAAATTTCACTCCACAATTCCTCTTCAGAGTCTCGTATCTACTAAATCATGACATGTTGTTTTCCTACTTCCAGTCTTTCACAGTCATGAGGCTGAAACACCAGAGGTAGAATATTAAGTGAATCTTTAAAAAAAAAAAGATACTTTATTCACATAAGGAAATGTGTCTAATTGACATGGAAATCACTCTAGATTCCATGATGAGTTTTGGAAAGCCATCTTGAATGATCTCATCCAGTAAGGCGGAGCTCCCCTTTTGGGACAGTTGTGGACCTAGCAAGGGTTATCAGTACTGCTAGAAAAGACATTTGCCATTTTTCTTAAAATGGGGCTTCCTCATCTTGGGCATTCTAGAGATTTGGGGATAGGTAATTCTTTGTTGGAGAGCAGGGGTTGTCACCCTGTGCACTCACTGTAGGGTGCTTAACAATATCTCCGCATACCATTAGCACAGCCTGCTCATGTGACAACCAAGTGTTTCCAGACATTACTAATGACCCTTGGAGAACAAAATTAACCACAATTAATATCTGTGGCTCCAGCCATATTTCTTTTAGAAAAAAAAATCTCCTTGGAACTACATGCACACTGTTCATACTAAGAAGAATATCATGGAGACACATTTAGTTTTCAAAATATAAAAAATCTGATGTGATTTATTTCTCACCTTTGAACTCATTGTCTTGGGCAACAGTGTGTGCTGCACATAGACTCTCAGTGTTAGAAGTGGGAAACCTGTCCTGACTCCTAGTCCTACCATTAATCAGTCCTGCGACACTGGCTGAATTTTAGTTTCATCTGTCTGACCCTCCCTTAGCATTTGTTTCCCTTTGTAAACGAAAACCTCTGACTGAATTTTCAAGTTCCAAACACAAAGACTAGGTGATTTGGAATTTGATGATTCCACAGTAGCTAGTACCAGAAGAGCAAGCTCTGTGTCCTAAGCCAGGCTTTATGTTAAATCTCCTAAGATCACTTAGCTCTGTTTCCTTGAGCACCAAAGGCTCTAACCAGATTCTCCTGAAAGTCGGGAGCCAGCCAGAATCATGTCACGTGATCTCCCTGTCACGTGACCTCCAGGAGTGCCAGTTTAGCAGCCTTTAGAATGGTCATAAAGGTCAGTGTGGTTAGCAGCGAGTACATTTCCCTCATTATGGAAAGTGTCATTAGAAATCAGAGACACAGATGACGTGGAGCTACATAGTCTATGACCTGAGGAACAACTTGCTTAAGTTTTATGGTTGCTTCTGTGATACGTATCTTACCAGTGATGCTCGTCTGTGAGACTGCAGTGACAGGAAACACAAAGAGAACGTGAAAGACTATTACCCAGTCAGAGCAGGCCTGACTGACAAGACAACCGCGGCAGTTCAACAAGGAAAGATAACCCCAGCTCCATTCCCTGCTTCCCCTCCTGCAGGGGCCATGGCTCCACCTCTCCCCAGTCTCCAGGGTCCTCCATGCCCTGGCACGCTGCCTGCATCCCACATGATAGGCCCTCCCATGATGTCAATGAGGGGCCCTCCTCCTCCTGGGATGATGCCCATGGGACCTGCTCTAGAACAAGGCCATCCATGGAGGCTTCATACCCGTGATGCCTGGGCCTCCCCCGCCTGTCCTGTGAGGGTGGACACTCTGCCTGGCATGACTCGGCCGGACAGCTAAGAGTTCTTTATCAGTTTTGTGTTTCTTGTTCTGTTTCAGCAGGAATTTGCTGTGCTGAGCCCGAGAGTTTTTTCTAGCTGCCTGACAAGGAAAACACCACCACCACCACCACCCCTTCCTAACAGAATAGTTTTGGAAGGGAGAAGTGAGATTAAAAAAAAAAAAAGTGCAGTTTACCCTTGTAGTGTGAAAGTTGGAAATAAAATTGTCAGCTGTTTTAGTAAAAGGAAAGGAAGGAAGGAAGAAGGAAGGAAGGAAGGAAGGAAGGAAGGAAGGAAGGAAGGAAGGAAGGAGAAAAGGAAGAAGGAAGAAGAGGAAGAAGAGGACAAAGAGGAGGAAATGGAAGAGGAAGGGGAGGAGGAAGAGGAACAAGAAGAAGAAGAAGGGGAGGAGGAGGAGGAGGAGGAGGGAGAAGGAGAAAGAAGAAGAAGAAGAAGAAGAAGAAGAAGAAGAAGAAGAAGAAGAAGAAGAAGAAGAAGAAGAAGAAGAAGAAGAAGAAGAAGNAAGAAGAAGAAGAAGAAGAAGAAGAAGAAGAAGAAGAAGAAGAAGAAGAAGAAGAAGAAGAAGAAGAAGAAGAAGAAGAAGAAGAAGAATCTGAGAGACTCGGACATGGGGTGAGGATGTAGCTTAGCTGATGGAGCCTTGCCTAACACACACAAGGCCCTGAGCTCAGTTACTAGCAATGAATAAATTGGGTGCAGCGGTATACATCTATCACCTCAGTACTCAAAATACTGAGGTAAAAAGAATCAGAAGTTTAAAGCCATCTTAAGTTACATAGTAAGTTCAAGGCCTGTCTGGGATATAAGTAATCCTAGCTCAAAAAAGTAAAATGAAACCAATAAACCTAGGTCTAGCTGTAACACCATAGAAACTTCTGAAACACAAAGTAAGTCCTACACCGTAATCCCAAAGGACAAATCCTGAGATAAACTGCTGGTCGTAGGTCCTCGCCTGGTGTTTAAAGCCCTGACAGAGAGAGAAGACGTATTTGGTTACCTTCGTAAACACCGGCGCTGCAATGATGGGCTTCCCGTTCAGGCCTTGCAAATAGCTGGTAGGACTCTGACACTGTTAGAGAGAGCCAGCAATACAGTCACCATTACCAATGTTACTGAACGGATAGACCCAAAGATAACAAATCTACAGGCCTTGTCACCTCAAGTCAAAAACCTTGTTTTCTTAGACTTGAGATCATAGACCAAATGTATTGCATTTCTTCCTAGGTCAGGCTGCCTGTAAAATACACTCCCCTAAGATTTTATTTTAGTTTTAGCTATGTGTATAGGTCTATATCTCTGCTTGTGCACATGCCTGCCAGTATCCATGGAAGCCAAAAGAGGCAGCTGGATCCCCAGGAACTGGGATTACACTTGGTTGTGAGCTCAAGGTATGTGCTGGGGACTGAATCAGGTCCTCTGTAAGAGCAATACTCCATCTTAACCATTGAGCCATTTTCTCTAGCTCTGCTTAAAGTTGTTCCTTAATATGCTTCTATACATTGGGTGTTTTCTACTAAACATCATCACCAACTTGAAAGATGTCTTTATTATTTTTCTAAAACAACAAACCTACCAACTTCTGCTTGTCTTTATAAGGAGAATCATTCCAAGTTCCATGAAAGAAAGGAAAGATGTACATCCATTGGTTCACATGTGATTGGCACTTTTTATAAAACCGGGGTGATGTCTCTTTTCCTTTGATGTTTTCCCAAGGAGTTGGGGACTAGGCTCCCAAGGACACGGTGATTATCTTAATGATAGATTACACACAAGGAGCGTGACCCTGCCATGTAAGGTGGTCATGGTCACTTGTGCTCGACCTAGATTCTTGTACCTGTTGGATGGTGGACACTCTGGGCTGGGCTGCCAAAGGCTGGGCTTCTGCTGCTGGAGGAATGGCCGCAGAGGTGGTGGGAGGTGAGGGCACCTCACTTGGCTTCTGGATTCTGAGGAATTATTAAAATATAGATTACAAAGCAGAACTATATGCTCGCGACACGTGTCTTGGCACAATCAGTGACGTCAGCACTGCTTACAGTTGGACCTAGTCTTTGACACTATCCTATAAGTACTCACCCACATTCCATTGCTATATACTCTATTGGGCAATGCACACATGAAGATAACTTCCTGAGTCTTGGGTTCCTAGCTTGGGGCACAGTCGGCAAGTCAGATACATCAGCAGTGACCTGAGGCTCACAGTGCAGGCTGCAGATGACTTACAAAGATTTATTTTGCTGTCACTGTCTCTATTTCTTTCTCACTTTTCTTATTTTTCCTTTCCTCCCCCCCCCATTCTTGTTTTTTTTTCTTTTCTTTCTTTTTTAAAGACGGGGTTTTACTGTAAGCCAGGTTGGCCTTGAAGCTTACACAGGTGAAGGGTGAAAGATTCTTGTTTTCCAAATGAGCCCTGGGAAACAGGAAGCATCGGGCTTAAAGGCCCCTCATGATCATGAACATAGGCCTCTCACCTATGAAATCCACTTGCCTCTGCCTCTCCAGTGCTGGGACTAAAGGTCTATACCATGCAATTCAGCTCTCTCCCTCTCCCTCTCATTCTCTCTCTGTCTCTGTCTCTCTCCCTCCCTCCCCCCACTGTCTTTCTGCTGACTTTGAACTGGCTGCATAGCTGAGGGACCTTGAACTTCTGATCCTTCTACATTTACCTTCTGAATACTCAAATTGGAGGCATGAGCCCCTATGCCTGTTTTATGTGGTGATAGGAATTAAATCCAGGGTTTTGTGCTCACTGGGCAAGCAAGCCACCCACAGCTTCTTCTCATCTCAAGCAAGAAAAGAAGGGGGTGGGGGAGGCCAGGCTTTGTAAGTCTTTATCTCTGGGATTTACCCTGGCAAAAATAAAAATATTCTAAAGTCAACAAGCTCTTCAAAGTACACAAGTTAAAGAGATTTGAACCAGGAAGTTCTCTTGAGAAGGAGGCAGAGGGGGGAAGACAGCCTGGGGATCTGGCCAGAGGACTGGACAAGAGAAAGAGCCTAAGGCAGAGAGGAAGGCTCGGGGTGAAAGATTCTTGTTTTCCAAATGAGCCCTGGGAAACAGGAAGCATCGGGCTTAAAGGCCCCTCGTGATCCTGAACATAGGCCTCTCACCTATGCCCATGTGGACAAATAACCACTGGCCACTGACAGTGGGCTACTCTTTCTTTAGTAAACCACCGGCCACTGACAGTGACTACTCTTTCTTTAGTCTGGATGTTGCTTCTCGGCTTCTTCATCTCTAAAGTAGGTAAATAATCACTTGGCCGGTAAAACTCTCAGTCGGGTTAAAGGGGGCATCTCCCCTCCGATGCTTCGAGTACCCTCACTTTCGCCACGCTCAGTAGAGCTGCCTGTGGGATCTCCGTACAACCAGGGAGGACATACTGACACAGAATGAATGTTTCTCCTACACAAGCAGCATGTATTCTAAGAAGCAAAATCGCATGTCTTCCCAGCACTTGATCAGCTCTGCAATAGAAAAGTCTCTCTCTCTCTCTCTCTCTCTCTCTCTCTCTCTCTCTCTCTGTTTTTTTTGTTTGTTTGTTTGTTTTTTTTTTTTTTTTTTGAGACAAGGTTTCTCTGTATAGCCCTGGCTGTCCTGGAACTCACTTTGTAGACCAGGCTGGCCTCGAACTCAGAAATCCGCCTGCCTCTGCCTCCCGAGTGCTGGGATTAAAGGCATGCATGCCCGGCTTTTTTTTTTTTTTTGAAAGTCTTTTTTTTTTTTTTTTTCTTCTCATGGCTACTGCATAGAAAGACTACTTCCTAACCTTTGCTGTAGCCAGGCATGGCCCTAGGATGAGTTTTTGGAAATAGCCCATGAGGAAGAGGGGTATGTGCAGCTTAATGCCAGCACTCGGGGAGGCAGAGGCAGGCGGATCTCTGTGAGTTCCAGGCCATCCTGGTCTACAGAGTGAGTTCCAAGACATCCAGAGCTGTACAGAGAAACCTTGTCTTAAAAAAAAAAAACAAGGTGAGAGATTGCGGGTGGGGGGGGGGTCGAGGGGGAGGGGGAACTCATGGGGAAGGTTGGTACATTCCTTTCCTTCCTCTCATGCTAAAGAGATGGGGGCCACGTGTTAGCATGAGGTGAAGCAGAAAGCCAGATCTGGCCACCAGAGACCCACGATGGCCCAGGCTGGTACTGAGTACAAGGAGAACTCTGTTTACCAGACAAATCCTGACATGTATGTAAATAAGAAATATCTTATTGTTGAAGTCACAGTTAGTTTGCTCTCTGTTATGTACAACTGAAGCTAAAATCTTTGCTATAACAAGTCAATTTAAAGCAAATGGGTACATGTGATCTCTCTCACTTATTGAAACGTGCAGACCCAAACTTGTACCCACTAGCCTTTGTAGCAGGATCCAGGGGCCCTGAGAGCGGAAGGACGCATGTGTAGCTGAGGATGAGTCTATTATGGATCCCGGAGAGAGAACCTTGAGCGGGGGGGGGGGGGGGGAAATCAACGGTGAGACGGAATTTTCACAACGGAAAATTCCATAAGAGGCACCCTCTGAGGGAAAAGCTAAAAAAAAAACGAATGCCAGGCTGTGTGAGTGAGATGCCGGCCACGAGGAAAGACTGAGGCAGGCTCTCCGGTCTGAGCTGTCAATCAAAGTCGACCTTCTCCTGAACTAGGCTTTGTATGGAGCCCATGTGAAGATTTTTTTTTTTTTATGTTATTTGTTTCCTGTTGGGTTTGATTTTTCTACAGATCGATGATAAGACCAGACCGATGTATCTGAGAGCGACTGGTACCGCCTCAACGTGTATAAAAGAGAGAGAAGGGCGGGGTCAGAGAGGAAGTCCTTTAAGGAGGTGATGGCGTGCATAGGCATACAAGGCCCAGGACTGGGGACCAGGGCCTTGGGAATGATGGTAGGAAGGGGTGATACGGTTAAAGCAGAATCCCTGACTTACTAACGTTCACATGAAGACAGAGCTATGAGCAAGTTATCGCAAGGGTCAATGCAAAGAGCGTGTGAGCAACAAAACGTGGTTTCTTCCCTCCCAGGGCTTCTCCTCTGTGGAGAGAGTAGGATGTGCTCCCCAGCTCTGCGAAGCTTTTCTTTTTTTCTTTTTTTAAGATTTATTTATTTATTATATATAAGTACACTGTAGCTGACAGTGTACTCCAGAAGAGGGAGTCAGATCTTGTTACGGATGGTTATGAGCCACCATGTGGTTGCTGGGATTTGAACTCCGGACCTTTGGAAGAGCAGTCGGGTGCTCTTACCCACTGAGCCATCTCACCAGCCCCTGTGAAGCTTTTCTTGATCTCTCTCTCTCCTCCCTGGACCAGCGGTCTACTGAGCCCAGTCCTGTTCACCTTCCGGATGGTCCTGTTCCACTGTACTTTGTTACTCTTGGAATTTCTTACCCTACTTCCTGTACATGCTCCTCTATTAGACCTTAAATCTTGTATAGGCAGGAAGCCTGTGATTCTAGGTGTCCACTGAATCTAACACAGTACCTGAGCCGTAGCAGGAGATCAATCACAGTTGTAGAAAAAACAATAACTAGATTGATAAAACTTTATTCAGGCCAGGCGTGGTGGCACATGCCTTTAATCCCAGCACTCGGGAGGCAGAGGCAGGCAGATTTCTGAGTTCGAGGCCAGCCTGGTCTACAAAGTGAGTTCCAGGACAGCCAGGGCTATACAGAGAAACCCTGTCTCGAAAAACCAAAAAACCAAAAAAAAAAAAAAAAAAAACTTTATTCAGTGCCACTGGTTAGCAAAAAAGGCTATGACTTGCCGAGACATTTATATTGTCTGAAACTCGTATCAATCCTGCCTCAGCCTCCCGAATGTTGAGATTACAAGTGTGCTCCAGCATACCCAGCTTTATAGTTACTATTTTTAAGTGTACTTAAAAATTTGGGAGATATATATCCTTTTTAATAGATAAAAATATGATACTTCATAAGTGACATTTTTAAAATGAATTTGAATCGGAAAAGATTCAAATTAATCTGGTGGGCAGGATATAAGCAAAAATAAACGGAGTCTTCTCCAAATCTGCCCATGTATATGTACATATATATGTTGCCTTGAAATGTCAGGATCTACCCTGGAATTGCCTCCTTCAAGTTCTAAGACATTAAATGGGGGTTCTCTTGGGGTCTGAGGACTAATGTTGAGGCTATAAGAATTACCGATTCATCTCTTCTTTGTTAGGGTCCCCTTCTGAGTCAGAGGAAGAGACGCCTGGAGAAAGGAAAACAAGAAGACCGGATGTTTAAGTCGATCATTTACTAAACAAATCCGTAGGCATTCAAAGACCTAAAAAAGAAACTTAGACTGAGGAGGGGGCCTAGTGGTTCCTCACATGAACATCCAATCTGGCAAAGGAGGAACATTCACTCTAAAAAGCCAAGGGAGCCCTTCAAGGCCATGTGCCTCGTGAGTGTTACAATGTTACGGTTCAAATGAACTGGGCGTGTTCTGATTGCCAGTGGCTAAAACCCCGGCTAAGGTCTTGGGATTGGCAGGGCGCTCTTTGCAGGCACCCCCTCGTGTTCACAAATCCTCACAGAGTGGGTGAAAGAGGGGATTATTCCGGATTCCAAACATTGCAGGCGTAGGTGGGGGCTCTTCCGTCCTGTCCTAATATTAACAAGTTATCCTTCACCTTGGGGGTGGGAGTCTTCAAGGTCCAGATGCCAGAACGGAGAGAGACACAAACTGCAATGCAATCTCAGCTCTCCTACCAGATGCCGGAGCCTAGATTGCCTTCTCAAGATAGCAAACTCCAGGAATGTACGGTAGAGCTAAATCTGGAGGTATTTATTGTGCTCTTGTGCTCCAAAACCTTGAGGCGAAAAATGCAGAGCACATTCCTGCCGGTGGATTTATTCACTAAATGTTTGTCAAATATTCAATATGTGCCTCGTTCTGTGGAAATCATTAGGAGATGGAAATAAGGAGCAATGAGACCACTTTGGCCTTTCAATCTTCTTGGCAAATGAGTGTTTATTCCATGATCATATAACACACAAGTGTAAGGTATTGGGACAATACTTAAGGTATCAAAGAGGCAAAAAGGGGGGACTAGAAGATTGTGCCCCAGATCAAACCCCGAGGACGAAGCTAATAGAATCACAAGCTCCATAGACACCCAAGGACTTCAACTTGATTTCTTCTCTAAAACTATTCCTGTTGAAGCCACCTTCCTTCCCAAAGCTCTCACGTGGTTACCGGGTTTCTACTCCTGGCTCCTGATAGTGTGTATTCTCAATCAGCAGCTAGGGAACCCATCATGTTATGCCAAGCCCCTCCTCAGAACCTTCCAGAATTTCCTGTGTTACTCAAAAGCAAAGCCCTTGAGGTAACTGAAGAGGACTTAGGATCTGCTCACCTGCCTCCCCGCACCTCAGCCTCACCTTGGACTTCTGGCTTCCTTCGCTTTCGTTCTTGCTTGCTCTACTCTGGCTACATTAGCTCAACTCTTCCTATTTTGTTTAAATTGTCTTTATTATTATTACTATTTTTATTAGCGTGTACATGTGTGTATGTGTGTGTGCATGTGTGTGTGTTATGTGTGTGTGTGTGTGTGTGTGTGTGTGTGTGGTGTGGTATGTGTGTGTGTGTGGTATGTGTATGTCCCTGTGTGTGTGCATGGGCACGCTTGTGTGTGTGTGTGTGTGTGTGTGTGTGTATGTGTGTGTGGTGTGTGGTGTGTGTGTGTGTGTGTGTGTGTGTGTGTGTGTTGTATAGGCCTGCATGAAGGTCAGAGGACAGCATTTCTGAGTTGGGCCTCTCCTCCACTGTGGGTACCAGTGTTCAACTCAGGTTCTGGGCTTTTATTCATAGAGGCATCTCATTGGCCCAACACTGGCTCATTTCTACCTCAAGACTGGCACCCTCTTACCTCTGAGCTACCACACTTGCTGCTGATCTCTCTGCCTAGGTGATTTCCCTGGACTCTTCTGTGGCCACCAGCTTTTCCCTCATATGTCACCTGGTGAGTGAGGTCTTTATTGGTCACCTATTTTCCTATTTCTTCTGCAATGTTATGTATTTATCATGGTTTATCTCATTTGTTTGGAGTTTCTCCCATTATAACAGGAATTCATCGGCACATCAGTCTACTTGGTTCATGGCTATTATCCCCAGTGTCTAGATGGGTAGAAAAGGCCCCCCCTACAAATGTTTACTTAATTACAGATAGTTCGAACATGTCACACTCCAAAAGTATTTAGCTTTACCTTCTATGTAAATCTCAGCGGAAGTTGAATCTGTCCCATAAATGTTGGAAGCAAAGCATGAGTATCGTCCTGTGTCCTCTTCAAAGGCTTCGGCGATGGTCAGCGAGTGCAGGTTTCCTGCCTGCACGATGTGGATGTCTGGAGAGTTTTCAAGCTCCTTGCCTTCACAATACCACCTGTAAGGACGAGGATATCGCCATCAGACACAGTGGAAACCGGAGAGTTGCTGGGGATGGTGGGATTTACTCAGGAGGTGGAGGTGGCAGCGACAGAGGTTCAAGGTCATCCTAGGCTACCATAGTGGAGGTCAGCCTGAGCTATAGGAGGCCCTGCCTCAAAACAACTACAACAAACACCAAAACAAACACAGGAAACTGAATAAATATCAACAGTAGAGATGGCTCCAGCTGTTTCCTGAGGAGACCTACAAGCTTTGAGTCAGAATGCAGAGTAAACCTTTGGTTTGGTATTGTGTGATTGTAATAGTGAGAGGAGTTGGCAGTATTCAAACCGCACTGATATTTTACTCTGGGAATCACAAAGTGACTCCTGCTGGAAATGACAACGGCGAGCTGGCTCAGAGGTTAAGCTACTGCTAGCCGAGAAGCCTGAATCCCGTTCCAAGCACAGAGCTCACAACCACTTGGGATCCCAGTGACGGGGGATTGGATGCTCTTCTGTCCTCCATGGATGCTGTTTTGCTACACTGCACACAAACTCACACATATACACACATGTTTTTGTTGTTGTTTTTAAAGAATTATACAACTGAGAGATGTTGAGAAAAACCAACACTGTCAGTCACAAAGCCGAGTCTGCAATACAGATGTTCATTTCTTCCCAAGTTTTTACATCATGCATCAAGTGCTGCTTCATCTTATCTAGGGAGCCTCAAAGAGGTGGGATGTGCTTACGATGTCGGGTGCACTTACGTTGTGTCTGGCACTATAAGAAATTTAATTTAGGCCGGGCATGGTGGCACACACCTTTAATCCCAGCACTCAGGAGGCAGAGGCAGGCGGATTTCTGATTTCGAGGCCAGC
>NC_034598.1:28565275-28572659 GCF_900095145.1 Mus pahari
AGTGAGTTCCAGGACAGCCAGGGCTATACAGAGAAACCCTGTATCGAAAATCCTCCCCCTAAAACAAACAAAACAAAACAAAAATGTAACTCACCCATGATTCTGTGGCTTAGCTATCACTTCACACAGGAGGCTACACTTACCACCAATGATTAGTAGGTTTTCTAACTCCACCTTAAAAAAAAAAAAAAACTTAACTTACATCCTGAAAGTTCTGATTGTCTACAATCTTTCACTGAGTCTCTGTTTGTCTTGCTAATCGCTGGATTCCCAACGTTTGAATTTTATCTTCACAGGGGTAGTCGGCCCCATCAGGACAGTACCTTCTGCACTCCTGAAGCATCCGCAGGGCCTAGCACAGCTTGGTCCCCTTTCTCCTTTGGCATCTTATTTCCTCCCTTGGTGTCAAGCACATCTCCACCTCTGATCTGCTTTCTCAGCTCTGACTGAGTCTCTCCTCTCCCCTCCCCCCATCTCCTTTTGTTTCAGCCTTATGAGCACATTGAGCCCCTCTCTGCCACGGATATTTATGTAGACAGTGTTTTTTCATTGATAGGGAATCTTGTTACATTTCTAAAAAGTGTTCCCTTGGTAGAGCGTGCCTGCCGGAGCATGCTTGTGGAGGTCAGAAGACAACCTGTGGGAGTCAGTTCTCTCCTTCCACCAGGTGGGTCCCAGGAATTGAACTCAGGTCATCAGACCAGGTGACGGGTGCCTCTACCCTCTGAGTCATCTTCCTCCAGGCCCCTGACATAGGATCTTACTAGGAATTCCAGTTTGGCTTGAAACTTGTTCATGTTGCCCAAGACCACCTTGGATTTTTGCCCTGCCTCCACCTTCTGAGTGCTGGGATTACATGCATGTCCTCCCACATCTGGCTCCACTGTGGGATTTTTGTGATCCCTAAAGTCATCTGCCCCAGATCTTCACAAAGATCTGTTGGGGCTTGGTCTGGTGCTGTGTATACACACGTTATATTCTCTACTCCAAGATCCGGCTTCCCCCAGAGGAGAGAATTCTCATAGACACCAGCCTTGGTTATGTAAACCTTGCTCCCCAGTTTAAAGTTAATTGGTTAATAAAATGCTAGAGCCTGCCATTGGGTAGTAGAGAGAGGGGGAGGACTTGAGAATGGAGTGAGGCATCTCAGGAGACCAGAAGAGGAAGGAGGAAGGAGGAAGGAGCCACCGGGAGAGGATAAGGTCACCATGAGGCCAGATGGATCATGAGCACGTGGCCAGGAGAAATGAAACCTGGGAATGACTCAGGCGAGACTCAAGCAGCAAGTAACAAGTCGCCTATGGCTGGAAAGTAAGTTACAATAGCTCACAGCCTGCCCAAAGCTAGGCTTTGTAAATAAAATAACAGGCCTGTGTGCCTTTTATACAGGCTAGCTAGAATAGTAACTCATTTTGACATAAGCCTCGCTAAATGAGACACGGCTCAAATGTCATGTTCTGGGAGAAGCTTCCCAGACCCTTTTCCCAGGAAGGTCTCTTTCTATTCATTCTATCATGCTAACCCAGGCACTAGTTACTTTTGGTAGCCGTGACCAAGCAGTGACCTTGGCTAACAACACAAAGAAGGAAGGATTTTCCTTGGCTCCGTTTCAAGGGGTCTGGTCCTTGCTTGCTTGACCCCATGTACTTGGGCAGAGCGTCATGGCAGCAGGAACAGGAGTCAAAAGCAGGCACCAGGTGCCACCTCCTAAGCCACTCCCAAGGATCTACTTCCTCCGACTGGGCCTACTTCCTAAAGTTTCTAATCAGGAACCCTGGCATCAGGAACAAGACAATAATTCAATATATAAACCCATGGGGACATTTACATCCAAACCGTGGTACATTCCTCCGTCATCCTCTCAGTATCCCTTACTATTTGAAATCATATGAACTTACCCGGTCACTGTCTGCCCCCCCCCCCCAGTAACGCCCACAGCAGACCTCACCTGTCATAATTACCATGACAATTCCATCACTCAAAGCTGTACCTTGGTCCATGCAGGTACTCAGAACAAAAGGGCTGATGGACTTGTTGAATGAGCAAACAAAACGACCGGAAACGTTCATAGTTGATGTTTTATGGGCGTTTGTTTGCCTCATCAGATTCACGGCCCATCTCTGAGCAGCAGACACAGGACCTGCGAAGGCCATGACAGGTTCACACAGCTCCTGGGGCACACAGCAAACCCAGACTGTGAGGAGTGGCCATGAACGAACCTGAAACACTGGGCTTTTGATCAAACACTGTGTATTAAGCATGTTTATCATCACTATTTTCCATTTGAAATACTCAGAAAATGAGGCTAAAAAGATTCTTTCTTTCTTTCTTTCTTTCTTTCTTTCTTTCTTTCTTTCTTTCTTTCTTTCTTTCTCTTCTTTTCTTCCTCCTCCTCCTCCTCCTCCTCCTNTCTCTCTCTCTCTCTCTCTCTCTCTCTCTCTCTCTCTCTCTCTCTCTCTCTCTTCCTTTCTTGTTCCTGCCCAGGAGTCTTGGAACGGAGTCTCTTGAAGCCAACTCAAGTTTTTAAAACTTGGTAAGTGGACAAGGATGACCTTGAATTCCTCATGCTTCTGACCCCACATCCTGAATGCTGAGATGACAGAATAAAAGAACGTTCTAAAGGCACAGAGCCACAAAAACTAAAAGAACTCTGAAGGAAATCAAGAGCAGACACTAGCCTTCAGGCGCCGTGGGAAGATGGACGGAGAAGAGATGCAAATCCAGTATTTCCTTGGGGCTGTCAGTGAAAGATGCACTGAGCAGCCAGATCCCAGAAAACTGGGTCACGGATACAGGAGATTGCTGACAGCAGGGGGAGGACATGGAATGTAAATCGGGGAAAGGTTACAAGTTTGGGAAATGAGCCTCCACTCCAGGTCACTGCCCCTCAGCTGAGCAGTCAGCCATTGTCCCAGGAGGGTTGGACTGCAGGGTGAGCAAGCAGAGGTCCCAGAGGCGAGCAAGAGAAAGAAGGGTCTCAGAAGGGGTTTCTCTGGGGAAAACCCAAGGGCATAACCTCACAGACCAGGCTGGCTTGAAGTTCATAAACTGACAGAATCGAGTCAAATTTGTTTCATGTTCAAACACATACGGACAAAAGAGCCATTACCAGTAGTCAGCATTGGTGGCCATGCCTTTAACCCCAGTGCTAGGGAGCAGAGGCAGGCCTGGTCTATAGAATGATCTCTTGAGTTCGACGTTGGCCTGGTCTACAGAGTGCATTCCAGCTTAGCTATTTATTTATTTATTTGACACAGGATCTCACTGTGCATTTCTAGCTATCCTAGAATTCACAGTGTAGACCAGGCTGGCTTCAGATTCACAGAGATCTGTCTGACTCTGATTCCCAAGGGCTAGGATTAAAGAAAGGTATATGCCACTGTGTAGAGCCTTTAAAATGAGCTTTCAAGTTAACGACCAGAGTCACGGGTGTGACTGTGGCCTCTCCACACACATGGGACAATGTGACGTGTTCTTCCTCTACTGTGCTGCCCTTCATCTCTGCCATAGATCCTTCCCACCCCTGTTCTCACGTCACTTGTCACATGTCTGTTAGCTTCTCTTCCCTCTCCAACCCTAAAGATGTAAGTAATCTCTTCCACATCATGTAGACACAACGTAAAGTGACAGTCTGGGGTCACAGCTAAGTGACCAGGTAACTACCTCCCACACAAGACGCCTTGGGCTTAGCCCTAAGCACCATGACAGGACAATATGCATTAATTATATGCAAATAACAAACAAAATACATGGCTTTATATAGGGGACTCAAGCATTATAGATGTTAGCATCCACAGGGGACTTCTGGAATCGATCCTCTGGTAACAGGGGGTGCTATGTAAACAAAGAACCTTACCCCATAAGGCTGTTGAGTGACAGACACTTTTCCAGTAACAAGCAACTAACCAGTAAATATTTTTGATATAACAATATATTGAGGCAGCAGGAAAGAAAAAAATTGGGGTGCTGGTTTAATGCAGGGATGCTGTTGCAGCCAACAGACGGAAATCAACAGAGAATAGCTGGCGCCAGCATATGTTCAGTAACTGCTTCAGAGGCATCTCGCTGAACTAAGGTCTCTCACTTTCTGTGAGAACAAAAGTGAGATTATTTGCCCATTGTATTCACAGTTACCCTGATGCAGCAAAAGCCACAGAAAGTAAAGAGAGCTCAGGGTGTTTCAGCCACATCGACGGAAGCAGCTCACAGAGCAGACTGTGGTAGCGCGCCCACCACGCCTGCAAAGAACAGAGGTTGGCAAAGCAGCAAAACTCATTAGTTTTCATCAACTCCCTGCCCCTTGGAGGCAGGGTCTCACTCTGTAGTCTGGGCTGGCCTGGAACGATGTAGCCCAGGTTACCTCCTTCCTCCCAGGTGCTGGAATGGAAGAGGTATGCACCGGCTGCTTTTTATTGAATCTTAACCCTGAGTCTACCTTTTTTAAATATTCTGGGTGATGGAGTGAGATGTGATAGAAGGGATTGCTGCCTCTTGAGGAAGGTCCTTGAGCACACTCAAACTGAAGGTTAAACTGTTTAATGCATAGTGTGATCTTTTAACTTGAACTTTAACTTGAAACCTGATAGACGGGATATGGGCACTCAGACCTGGGTCACAAGCCAAAGGAAGCAAGTTTGTCATCTCAAGTAAAAACAAGGGACACTATTTGTTGCTGAAAGGCTAAAAAATGTCTTTTCTGGGAGAAACCAGAAAACTTTTATGTCTCCTACAGTGAGTTTAGGTTTCCTACTATCTTAAAGTTTTGATTACTTTTTTTTTTTTTAAGATTTATTTATTTATTATATGTAAGTACACTGTAGCTGTCTTCAGACACTCCAGAAGAGGGAGTCAGATCTTGTTACGGATGGTTGTGAGCCACCATGTGGTTGCTGGGATTTGAACTCTGGACCTTAGGAAGAGCAGTCGGGTGCTCTTACCCACTGAGCCATCTCACCAGCCCTTGATTACTTTTTTAAAAAAGGAAATCAATGATTTAACAAGTGATTTTTTTTAATGCCATATTTTGGAAGATTTGCATTCTTCATTTCCCAAAAGACAAATGGAAGATATTGTCCTGTGGAGTTCAAAATGACCTGGTGGTTTGTTTTTTTTGTTTGTTTTGGTTTGGTTTTTTGGTTTTTTTTCGAGACAGGGTTTCTCTGTATAACTCTGGCTGTCCTGGAACTCACTTTGTAGACCAGGCTGGCCTTGAACTCAGAAATCCGCCAGCCTCTGCCTCCGGAGTGCTGAGATTAAAGGCGTGTGCCACCACGCCCAGCAGACCTGGTGGGTTTTAACACCAGGGGACAAAAGTTCTTTCGTAGGGTTCAGGTTTCCCCCTGTGTACTAACCTTTAGGAAGCCGTGAGCTGAAAGGCTGAGAGACACTAATGTTTCCGATCCCCCATCAGTACTGACATTTCAGTACTGGGTGACTTCAGCCCCAACAGCATATTATAATACAGAGTGCCGAAGCAAATTCACACATGTACATACAACATATATCACACATACATATCATACAGACACTTACTAAAGCAATGCCACTCTTCTGGCTAAGTTTTTTGATTTGGAAAATACTCTTCATCAAATTATTTTAGAGTGACCTGTTTATTATTATTATAAAATGAATGAATATTTGGAACACTGTGCTTTTCATTTCTAACACGATATATAAGTATAACTCATGTAAACAAAATTTCTAGGCTGGAGTACAGGAAGGGAACAGGGAGGGAGGGGTGGACGGAGGAGATGGGGAGGAAGAGGAGAAAGGAAGGGGAGGAGATGACAAAAAGCCTTCTTTTGGGCCTCAGTGATCTTCAAGATTGTAAAGGGGAACCAAGAACAAAAATATTGAGCATTGTGAACTGTAAGAGACCCAGAGGGAAATAAACAGGAAACTGTAAGGAGAATCGAAAGTAGTTCGCTCTATAATAGTTGCTCTTTTTTTTTTTTTTTTTTTTGAGATAGTGTCCTGGCTAACTTGGAACTCACTTTATAAGAACCAAGCTGGCCTCAGACTCTCAGGAAGCCACCCATCTCTGCCACTGGGGTGCTGGAATCAAGACGTGCGTGCCACCATGCCCTGACCTGTATTTCAATTTTCAAATTTAGGTTGTATGTGCTTTGGTGTTTGGGTTGCATGGATGTCTGTGTACCGTGTGTGTGTGTGTGTGTGTGTGTGTGTGTGTGTGTGTGTGTGCCTGGTGCTTGCTCACAGAGGGTGATGCATGCCTCGGGACTAGTGTTACAGAGGGTTGTGAGCTGCTAGGTGAGCACTGGGATTTAGCCCAGGCCGTGTAGAAGAGTATATAGCACTCTTAACCACTTAGCTAGCTCCAAATAAATGTCCTCCTTTATGTAAACATTATAGGATCGTCTCAATTCCTTCTGTAAGCTTTCTCCTCCTTACCGGAAGAAAGTGGGATCATCCTGGGAAATTGGATGCCCAAAGGGAGCTAAGTGGGTGGGGTGGGGGAGGGTGGGGTGGGTTGAGTACGTGTATAGAAGGTTCACGAGCTTGAACCCTGAGTCAGAAGCATTGAAAACGCTTACTCAGCCCATCAGACTGGCTTCGGCTAGGGCTGTTCCTCAGCCCTGTTTATCTCTTTCTCACACTGAGGTCCAGTCAGAAACCAGAGTGTCCAGACTGCCTTCCGAAAGGCTCCTAACCCCACCCAGCACCCTGAAGCCTTCGGAGGGTGGGAGAGAGACACCTGACCACAGAGCTACCCTTGTTATGGAAAGCTCTCAGAGAGATGGCCTCTCCTACTCCAAGTTTCCGGAATGCCAATCCCTAGACACTCACAGGAGGGCAGGAGATGCCCAGTGTGGTTCGTGGCTCAGAAGAAATCTGGCACCGGGATGGGGAAATAGGGCAGATCCAAATCTACCTTTTACATGCCAGAGTCACCGGCCAAGTCCGCTATCAAGCCTCAAGAGGAAGACACTCAAGAAATCTGTTTTCCAGATTTTTTTTTTTTTTGGCTGCCTATCATTATATTTTACTGTTAATTACTAGTGCATCTAAAATGCGACTTGGATAAATATTGTGACTTGTCGTCTCAGCATGTTAACAAGTTCTAAGTATAATCTGACTATGTTCTTCTGACTCACCAGTAATAGCGCTTGCTTCAAGTCCTCCCTTAACCTTGCCCCAGTCCTTCCGAAGTCCCCGTCCGACACACCTTCTGTTATTTTGGTAGCCCTGTTCCCTTTCTTTTCTAGAACCTACAGATGATGAATTGATTTGCAGGTTTATGTGTTTAACATCTCTTTCCCTAATTGGTTGTGAAAATCACAGGAGCTATCAAGGACAAGAAGCTATGTTGTGTTTTAAAACGGGCGTGGTGGTGCACGCCTTTGATCTCAGCACTGGGGAGGCA
>NC_034598.1:28572703-28578091 GCF_900095145.1 Mus pahari
AAAAAAAAAAAAAAAAAAAAAAAAAAAAAAAAAAAAAGAAAAGAACTAAAACAATTTATATATTCTTTTAAAAATGTTTTTGTGTGCTGGGTGGTGGTGGCACACACACACACACACACACACACACACACACACACACACACACCTTTGGTACCAGCACTACAGAGGCAGAGGCAGGCAGATCTCTTGAGTTCAAGGCCAGCCTGGTCTACAGAGTGAGTTCCAGGACAACTAGGGATGTCCTGTCTCAAAAACCAAAACCCTGTCTCAAAAACAAAAAGAAAAGAGAGGGGGAAAAATGTGTATGAGTTCTTTCAGGTGAGCAAGTTGGTAACTTATGAGAAGCCGCTGTTACAGATGAAGACACTGACCCCGCCCCTTGCCACTTGGCTACATTTATGTAGAGCAAAGGAGATTCTGCTGGGCAACAAGAAGAAGGCAATTCCTCAGCCTGGGCTGACCCAGGATTCAGAATTCTCCATCCCGTCTCCTCCCGGGTGCTGGGATCAGGGGTTTATAGATCCCCAGACTGGCCTCAAACTCTCCCTAGCTTAGGATGGCCTTGAACTTCTGATCCTCCTACCTCTACCTCCGGAATTCATCAAACAAGGGGATCAAACCAGGGCTATGTGCCTGTAAGGCAAACACTGTACGAGCTGAATTTCATCCCGTGAAATAATATGTTTTAAAGAGTAGATTGAGTTGGTCAGGGCTCACTTGCCTCACTTTAACTGCTGCTACCTAGAAACTCTTCTTTAAGCCATTGCTTTTATGTCTAAATCATTACACGATCTGCTTATTTATTAGGGTTAGCCTTTATTATCTGTTCTCCTTCCCAGAATGTAGTATTTTTAGGGAACTGCATTTTCCCTGTGTCCCTGAAATACTTCCTGATACGTAGCAAGAGCCTTGAAGTGTTATTGGAGGAGCAGATAGACAGATTTTTCAGGTTTTGCTCTCATCAATTTGATGGGTTGAAATCTGTGTTACAGTGAGGTAACCCAATCACAAAAGAAGTCACTAGATATGCACTCACTGAGAAGTGGATATTAGCCCAGAAACTTAGAATATCCAAGATACAATTTGCAAAACACAAGAAAATCAAGAAGANGGAAGACCAATGTGTGGATACTTCATTCCTCCTTAGAATAGGAAACAAAATACCCATGAAAGGAGTTACAGAGACAAAGTTTGGAGCTAATACGAAAGGAAGGACTATCCAGAGACTACCCCACCGGGGATCCATCCCATAACCAGCCACCAAACCCAGACACTATTGCATGTGCCAGCAAGATGTTGCTGAAGGGACCCTGATATAGCTGTCTCGTATGAGGCTACGCCAGTGCCTGGCAAATACAGAAGTGGATGCTCACAGTCATCTATAGGATGAAACACAGGGCCCCCAATGGAAGAGCTAGAGAAAGTACCCAAGGAGCTGAAGGAGTCTGCAACCCTATAGGTGGAACAACAATATGAACTAACCAGTACCCTCAGAGTTTATGTCTCTAGCTGCATATGTAGCAGAAGATGGCCTAGTCGGACATCATTGGGAAGAGAGGCCCCTTGGTATTGCAAACTTTATATGACCCAGCACAGGGGAAGGCCAGGGTCAAGAAGTGGGAGTGGGTGGGTGGGGGAGCAGGGAGTGGGTGGGGTGTAGGGAGTTCTCAGGATAGCATTTGAAATGTAAATAAAGAAAATATCTCATTAAAAAAAAGAAATATGTGTTACCTGTTTAAAAGTCTAGTTTATTCCTTCCTTTGTCTGCTAGGTTGGTGAGAATGTATGTGCCCTTATGTGCTTGCACAGATGAAGGCTAGAGGTCAATGTTGGATGTCTTCCTCCGTTACTCTCTACCTCCTACCTGTTTGTTTGTTTGTAGGACAGGGTCTCCCATTGTCCTGAAGCTCACAGACTTGATTTGGGTGGTGTGACTGGCTAGCTTGCACCAGAGCTCCACCGTATTCATGCCACCAAAGCATGCTTGGATGGCGAGGTTATTCCGTGCGGGCAGAGGAGCCAAACTCCAGCCCTCAGGTTTGTGCAACAAGCATTTTACCAAACGAGCCATTCCTGGACCCTGCTAAGTTCCATCTTCTAGAATGAACTCTTTTGTCTGTTCCCCGAGGGAGCTGGGTGGGTGTTGATTTTCCTGAGCTGTTTGAAACCCTTGCCTGTTCAGGACAATCGGCTCTGATTACAGGAGTCAATAGTTTCTGGTGATTGCTGGGGGGAGGCATAGGTGATGTCAGCTGGGTGAACGCTGTGTACCAGAAGTGCTCCAATCCTCCTGGCTATTGTTAGCTATCTGGGCCAATGCCTGGGCCACTGTCCTGGACCATCCAGAACACACCTGCTGCGTTGGCTCCTGTATTCGGGACTGTGCTGGGTGCTTGGCCCAAGCAAAGAAAGTGGGAAGCCCTGACCCACACAGCCGCTTTAAATGTAGTCCCGAGGTTGATCCCGCTGACCGCCAGGGTCCTCTCCTAGCCCTTGGGTTTCTTCCCTCTGAGTCTGGAGCATGCCCAGAAGAATTCCTAGGACCTATCCCATTTTCTCTAGGATATGATTTGGATTTAGGTTTTCCTTGTCAATCAGGGCTCATATTATTTAAGATGTCAGTGAACCTTTAGGTTTTATAGGACCCTTCCGAGATCTTTATTGTACAGTCCATATACATTACTGTATATTCAGGAGGTTGGATTATTTATCTTAAAGGGGACGCCTCCAGTTTATAGATGCATCAAGACTCACAGAACTGGTACCTGTCTTCCATGTGGGATCTCTACCTTTTAGGGAATTTCTAGAAGTCTCAGGTTTGAGGCTGGTGGTGTAGTTTGATTGGTGAAGTCTTGCCTAATGTGCATGAGGTTCTGGGTGGGGTGGCCAGCACCAAGAAACCAGATGTGGAGGTCCACAATGGTAAGCCCCAAGTCTGGTGATGGAGGTGGCGGAAACAGAAGCTCATCTGCAGCTACAGAGTAAGTCTGAGGTGATCCTGAGATAGAAGAGATCCTGCCTCAGATCCCAGATGTTCTCTATGGTTTTTTATTAGGTTTGGGTAGGGTGTGGAAGGGAAGGCAGACACATGTCCTCAATCTTCCATTTTGGTACAACACCCACTTCCCCTTTCACTCTTGTGGTGGTTTGAATATGCTTGGCCCAGGGACTATTAGGAGGTGTGGCCTTGTTGGAGTAGGTGTGTCACTGTGGGCATGGGCTTTAAGACCCTTGTTCTAGCTTCCTGGAAGACAGTATTCTGCTAGCAGCCTTCAGATGAAGATGTAGAACTCTCAGCTCCTCCTGCACCATGCCTGCCTGGATGGTGGCATGTTCCCGCCTATATGATAAGGGACTGAACCTCTGAACCTGTCAGCCAGCCCCAATTAAATGTTGCCATTATAAGAGTTGCCTTGGTCATGGTGTCTGCTCACAGCAGTAAAACCCTAAGACACTTTTAATCTGCCTGCTGTGTCTATTATCCTTTCAATTCTCCCGAGGTCACACTACTATTAAGTTAAACACCTATTTGTATTAATATTTATAAGTTAACAATAATATAAAGAAATTAATATTTAACTCATGCTCTGAGGTTTTTACATTATTTGCCTCTAATTTGCATTCAGTGTAGCCCACAATTTATTCCATCTTTTTTGAAAGAGTTTTACTTATCAAATTTCCAGACAGGGTCTATGTAGCTCAGGCTAGCTTTGAACTCTAAATTCTCCTGCCTCAGATTCCAGAGTGCCCTGCCCAGTTTGACCTATTCCTTCTTAGGGTAACTCCTCTTTCCTATGTTTGTCCCTATTTTTCTCTTACCATTTGGGATGCATCTTCCCACCGTGCCCTGCAGAGAGAACATCTTGTGTGTTGTATGGATGCATCACTTGTCAATTAAAAAACAAAAACAAAAACAAAAAAACCCTATGGCCTATAGGAGAGACATCCGGTAGAGAGAAAGGATTCTGGGAGAGAGCCAGGCATAGAGAGATTAGTCTCAGAACATGAAGGAGGATAGATGCACTGAACTTGGGCAAAGGTAACCAGCCATGTGGCAAAACTTAGATGGGAATAAATGGGTTATTAAGTTATGATCTAATTGGGGAAAAAATAAATAAAAAAAAGAAAAAGCCACCATGTTTGTGGTTATTAACCCCCCTTCCCTTTCTGAGACAGGGTTTAACTAAACAGCCCAGCCTGAACTTGAACTAACTCTGGAGCTCAGGCAGGTCTTGAACTTATGAGCCTTCTGCTTCCCCCTCTTGAGTAGCTGGTATTACAGGTCTGCTCCACCAAGCTCAGCTAATGTCCAGACTATTTTTTAACGTCTTACAAAAAGAAGAGAGCAAGCAATTCAATAGAAAAAAGAAGAGCATCCAGGGCTAGCAAGATGGCTCTGGGGTAAAAGGGCTTGCTGCCAAGCCTGATGGCCCTGGTTCTATCCCAGGCACCCCCATGGAGGAAGGAGAGAGAACTGACTCTCGAAAGCTGTCCTCCAAGCTCCGTATTCACTCCATGCATATACACTAAATAAATATATAAATATAATTTTTAATATGATCAACTAAGTAATATGTGGCAGAGCTTCATACCCACTCCATTAGTTAAACTAGTAATGTCAATATTGGTCACGATGTGCAGAGTCACCAGAACCCTTACATTATCTCGGTGAGAACATAAGTCAGAACAATTCTTTGGGAAGACAATTTGCTACTCTTATGAGGTTGATGTTATACAGGTACTGCCTCTAATCCCATCCCTACCCACATTAAAGAAACAAGTGAAAACACATTCACCAGGATATATTGTAAGTATATACCATTATAAACATGGGGGGGGGGGAGACACTGAAGCAGATCAGAAGTACAGGGAAATGCAACAGTGTAGCCATGTGCTGATATACCACGCAGCATGAAAATGGCTGAACGGGGGACTTGGCTTAAGGAAGGGAAGTCATGTAGGGAAAGAATATAGACATTCTAATTCCAGTCACCTCACATTTTTACATGACAGACTAATACACAAAAAACAAACAAACTCATACTTAAACACTGTGCAAGAGGGTGTGCGGACGCCATGGTGTGCACGTTGCAGCTGGAGGACAACCTGACAGAGTCAGCTCTCTGTCCACCACGTGGGCTGTGCAGATCAAGTTCAAGTTGTCAGCCTTGGTGGCAAGCATTTTCACCTGCTGAGAGCCCTTACCTTTTTTTTTCTTTTTTGGTTTTTTGAGACAGGGTTTCTCTGTGTAGTCCTGGCTGTCCTGGAACTCACTTTGGAGACCAGGCTGTCCTCGAACTCAGAAATCCACCTGCTTCTGCCTCCCAAGTGATCAAAGGTGTGCGCCACCACGCCTGGCTCTCTCTCTCTCTCTTTTTTTTTTTTTTT
>NC_034598.1:28578611-28598485 GCF_900095145.1 Mus pahari
TTTTTTTTTTTTTTTTTTTTTTTTTTTAACGTTTACATCATCGACTAAATAGAGACATACACGTTGCTGAGCACCACCAATTATCAGTGAGTTGCCAGCAGCTTGTTAGAAGAGTATCTGGCCTCATCTGGCCTCAGGGGCTCCTGGGTGTAGCCTATGACATTGCTTGCCTGTTTAGGTCCCCGGTAGCCCTCACGCTGCTCGCCCAGCAAGCTGCTCTGCCTGCCTCAGAAGCTATCTGAAGCTGCCTTGCTCTCCGTTACTTCAAAACCATGTCTGCCTCACCCCTCAGGGTCTGGCTACATCCATTCTTTCAGTGCTGTACCCTAAGCAGTAGCCTGGCTGTGTGCCCCGAGGACTTTGCATTTTCTGTCCCCCTCAACCTGCAACACTCTGCCCCACCCTCCACTTGACTGGGCTAACATCTAGTCCTCCCTCAGGGGCAGCTTTAGCACCAAGTTTTAGGGGAAAACTCCCCAGCCAGTCATCAGGTTTGTCTCCCTACTGTGTGTTCCCTCCTTTATAAAGTCTGCTGCTATTAAAAATTATATATCATTGGTAGAATTTCTAATTATCCGACCCCCTACTAGGCGCTAAGCCAGTGGTTTTCAACCCGTGGGTCCTGATCCCTTGGTGTTCCAAAGGGCCCTTTCACAGGGGCTGCATATCAGATATTTACATAGCGATACATAACAGTAGCAAAATTACAGTTCTGAAGTAGCAAAGAAAACAATTTTATGGTTGGGGGTCACCGCGATGTGAGGGACGTGGTGACCCCCCAACCATAAAAAAAGCTCATGGCATCAGGAAGGTCGAGAAGTGCAACTCAAAGCTTTCTGGAGGCGGAGAATTTGTGAGTCTTGCTTGATGAGCTAACCTTAGACACGTGACACATAAATATGCTAAATACTCACTGAATAAATGGGAGAATGTGGGGTCTCCCAAAAGGCACAAGAAAAAGCCTCGAAATAACAGAATATGAATTGCCTCTGCGTTATTTAAGATATTCTTTCTTTCTTTTTTCTTTTTTTTTTTTTTTGGCTTTTCAAGACAGGGTTTCTCTGTGTAGTCCTGGCTGTCCTGGAACTCACTCTGTAGACCAGGCTGGCCTCGAACTCAGAAATCTCTTGCCTCTGCCTCCTGAGTGCTGGGATTAAAGGCGTGCGCCACCACGCCTGGCTTCTTTCTTTTTTGCCTCCCCACTCCCCATCCCCTAGACAGGATTTTTCTGTGTAGAGCTGACTATCCTGGAACTTGCTGTGTAGACCAGGCTGGCCTAGAACTCAGAGATCACCTGCCTCTGCCTTCTGAATTCTGGGATTAAAGGCATGTGCCACCACTGCCCAGCTCAATATATCTTTATTTTATTTTTAGACAGAGTCTCATATAGCCCAGGCTGGCCTCCAACTTGCTAAGTGGCCAAGAAACACCTCAAACTTCTGGCCCTTCTGCCTCTACCTCCCAAATGCTGGGCTTACACGCACGAGACACCATGGGCACACAAGATCCTTTCTTCTGTTTTAAAACATCTCATTTCCTAGGCAGGCTACTTTCAAGCAATTGTCCAGAAGTAGCAATAAGGAAACCTAACAACCACAGCAAGCACTGATAGCTATAAAAAGCAAACTTGCATTGCCTTAGAAGTTTGTGTACAAGCAAACAGAGTGACCCAGCTGTACATTCCTGGGCTGAGGGTTTGGAGTCAGGACACAGAAAGGGATCAGGGCCATTTGCTGTGGATTCCTGTGGACCCTTTCATCTGGGGCCACTGCATCAGTAGATGTCATTTTCCCAAGACTCAAGATAAAGCTCTGCCCAAGCTTGCTTGACTTTCGGAAATGCTGATTTCAGTGAGCTAACACTTCACTACTACTGAGAGATTGCAACACAATTAACTTGGAAACCAAGAGTATACACACACATCTGTTTCCAGCTAAACTGAAGTTACATGAACATGAGTAAAGTCTCGATTACACACAGGAGCCCTGAGACAGTCGCCCAGCACACAAATATTGTCTTACTAAAGTAGTAGAAAATGCCGTTTTCTTCTTGACCCTATGTTACAAGCCGAAATTATGCATCGTCTTACTATCATCGTCATTATTATTTTTGAGACAGAGTCTCAGGTTGCCCTGGAACTTGTTATTTTGACCAGGACGATCCTTCTAGCCTCCACCTCCTGAGCTCTAGGGTCACAGATGTGCATGCTGTGGCGCCTGATCCATGCTCTGCTATGGATTGAACTTGGAGCCTCACACATACATGGTGGGCAAGTACCATGCCAGCTGAGATCCGTTTCCAGGTCAATTCTGATGCTCTGGTAGAAGAATCCAAAGGACCAAAATCTGTGTCACTGGGTCCTCGGACTGAGATGTTGCAGGAGCTTTAGTCTGCAGCCAGCAGGCTTCAGGCTATCTTTACCTCAGCTCCTCTAGGTTTAACCATATTGACTTTACCTTAAGCACGTGTGTATGTGTGCATATGTGTGTGTGTGTGTGTGTGTGTGTGTGTGTGTGATATTTTGAGGATTTTTTTCCTTTTTAGTTACTGTTGAAATAAATTTGGAAAATATTTTCCATTGTAGCACTGGACTGAGCATTGTCACCTGTGTGACTGGTCCCTTTGTAAACAGTTGGGAAACACGATCCCTCCCTCTGTCCTCTTAGATTGACTCAGCCTTATAAAAGGTACAGGCTCACTGAGGCGGACTCTTCTCAGTGTCCAGGCTAATTTTTTGGATGTCCTAATTTCTTTTGAGACAGGGTCTCAGGCTTCAACTCATGTACAGCTAAGAATAATTTTGAATTCTTGATCCTCCTGACTCCACCTCTGGAGTGTGGAACCCCTCCTGGTTCCATCTGCTTTTCTGACTGAGAGCTGTGCTCTTTTTAGACCCTTGGACTCAGAGTTTGTCGGCATCTTTCACAAACCTACTGTTTCTTTCATTTCACCAGCTCTGGCCCGTGAAGTCTTTCCCACCCCCCTCCTACCCCACCCCCATGCACAGCTCCAAACTTGTGGAATAGTGTGTGTGTGTGTGTGTGTGTGTGCCTGTGTGTATCTGTGAGCACATGTGTGTGTATGTTCATGTGTGTGTGCCTGTGTGTGCACATGCATATACATGTGTGTGCCGGTGTGTCCATGTGTGTGTGTGTGTATGTGTGTGTGTCCGTGTGTCCGTGTGTCCGTGTGTGTGTGTGTGTGTGTAGGTATACACATACGTTTGCACCAGCCAGAGGTTGACATCAGTTGTTATTGTTACTGTCTATCTCTTTTTCTGCCCCCAATTCATTCTTTGAGAATTTCATACATGTATACAATGTGTTTTGATCATACTAAGCCCTCCACTCCCCCTATCAAACTCCTTCCCGACCTCCCTCTCTGCCACAACCCTCCCAGTTTCATATCCTCTATTCACGGCTCACTGAGCCCAGTCAGTGCCGACTTTACGTGCTCAGGGCCGTTTTCTGGAGCACAACCTTCCTAATATCCGTCAGGATCTTTCACTGTCCTGGAGCTAGCAAGCCCCGAGGATCCGCTTGCTACCTCCCCAGCATGGCAAGGACGCCCACCCTTGTCACATGAAGTTGTTTCTTAAATCATTCGCTCGGTCCAGTCAGTCACCACGTTCAGCTTCATCTAAATACCTGGCATCCCTTCTTCTCCTTCTCACAGCAGGCGTCCCACCCCGCTGGAGTAGCTGATGCCCAGGGCGCCTTCCATAGCGTCCCCAGAAGCCTGGGCACTCCATCCTTTCCCGATCTAACCCATCCTTCTGGAATCACCCTCCTGAAATGTTCCCCTTCACCTTGCTCACATGACGTTAGACTGCTTCTGGTTTGTTCTGGCCTTTGCTTTCCAGGTTCTTCAAAATCATGTGGCTCTACTCTCCCTTCTGGTTAGAGCAGTATCCTCCCCATCACAACAAAAATATTACAATGCTCTCTGCCTTCTGCCCTATGTCCTATGCCTATTCTCCAGTAGACGAGGTCTTGAAACTCCCTGGTCCAGTGGGTCTCATGGAGCCTAGTCTAGCTTCAACCTTGCTATCATAGTTAAGGATGATGGATGACTTTGAACTTCTGACCCTCCTGCCTCCACCTCTCAAGTCCTGATTATAGGCATGTGTCACCACGTCTGGTTTTATGTACAGCTGGGGACCAAACTCAGGCGTCCTCAGCCTTCCTCCTTGGACACCCCTTATTACACAATGCTGCAGCGTTCTGATTACATGTCTGCTTTCTCTACTAGATTATGAGTTGCCCTCTCAGAATGATTTAGATGTGGTTTTAAAACAAGGTCGCTAACCTCCAATAGCTCGCTACTTTGAACTCTGGCTTTGAACAATATTAGTGACTCTGTGTGTGTTTGTTGAATAACAAATGAGTTCATTTCTAACTAGCTCCAGTTTAGTCTTCAAAGCTCAACTAGAATGCCTCATAGCTCTGCAGCCTTCCTCTACCTTCGCTACCTCTCAGCCTGAGAGCATATGGTCTATTGCTATAGAAATTAAGAAGCCAAACATAGGGCGCACGCCTTTAATCCCAGCGCTCGAGAGGCAGAGGCAGGCAGATCTCTGTGAGTATTGGTATGCATTTATATTATTTGTATAGTTGCATTGACGATGGTACTGAGCAAAATAAACACTAAACAAAGACTGCTTTCTAAGTAGACTTGCATAAACCCCGTGCTTAGAAAAACAGCGACAGCTGATAGCCGACCAGGAAAATTATAGTTTTCTTTATACAAGTGTAGTCAGGAAGTGCAGGACCAGTTCATTCCGAAATGAATATAATGGATTCCTATGAACTTCCTGGCCTCAGGCCAACTGTTGATATAGACCTGAGCTCTGTCAGCAGAGTTCTTCCTAGGTAAAATTAGTGCTGCTGCACAGAGGCCTCATACAGGACTTCCATTGTGTGTGTATGCGTGTATGTGCACGTGAATGTGTGCATGTGTGCGTACAGGCTTTGTGTGTGACTATGTCTGTGTATACATGCAGCTTGTATATGTGTGAGTTCATACTCCTGCATAGGGTCAGGGGGAATCTGAAGTCACATCAGAGGTCTTCCTCGATCACTCTCTACAGTATTGACGGAGGCGAGGTCTCTTCTGACCCGGCAGCTCACCCATCCTGTCCAGCCTAGCTAATCAGTTTACCTGGGAATCTTGCATCGTATGGGTTGTGGAGATCTGAACTCTGGTCCTCATGTTTGTGCATGAATCCACCGAGCCATTCCTCTGGCTTGAAAATGTATAGATTTGTACATTTTTGCCCAGCTAATTGACCAGTTTTGGGTGACTATTGGATTACTTCTATTTGGGGAAGAGGTACTTTATAATTGTGGTTGTTTTTGTTTGTTTGTTTGTTTTTGGATGGTGTACTGAACTGATTCTTGTAGCTGAGACTGTCACCACTGAGAAATGTCAAGAATGAGTGATTTGGTCTTTTACTTAAAAAACAAAAACAAAACAAAACAAAACAAAAAAACCCAGCCTATCCAGAAACCCGTGAGTTGGATGGACCTCTCTAGGGTGTGTGTGCTGAAGCTAAAGCTAGACAGCTTCCTTAGACTGACCTGCAGCCATGGAGGGGCATGTGTCACGCTGCTGGAATGACAGCTCACAAGCGTTCCTGACCATAGTTCCAGGAGGTGTCATCGGTTATATTTACAGGAGAAGGTCGGACACCACTGTTGCTACTCTTTCCTGTGTCATTGGCCAACTGCATAACTCACAATTTAGACATAAGATGAGTCTCTTGCTTTCCTGCTTTCGTTTGCTTGTTTTTAGCACTCAGATGGGGTCCCCTGTCCCACTTTCCCAAATGACGAGAACAATATCAGTTGTACACAAGCAGGGAAGACAAGCAACACCAGCAGCCAGCTTTTCTCTGCAGCTTCTCCTCGTGGGTCTCAATGTTCCTCGCATCCTGAGGGACTTCTCAGGTGATTAACTACAGGAATGCCCCTGAGTGTATAGTTTCCCCGATCCTTACTGACTCATTGATTCACTAGTGTGGGCCAAAAGTGGAACGTGGCACTCAAGACTCAGAACCATCAAAACCCTGCTGTGAAGGTCAGCTGGGTAATCCGACCTGTCTATATCACTGTGAAAATAATATCGGGTATGCTTTATCGTAAAAGGAAACTTTTTTGCAGGGTCGTGGTGGTGGTGGTGCGGGGGTGCTGTTTCAAAACAGGCTTTCTCTTTGCGTAGCCCTGGCTGTCCTGAAACCAGCTCTGTAGACCAGGCTGGCCTCAAGCTCTCAGGTCTCTGCCTGCCTCTGCCTCCTGACTGCTAGGATTAAAAACGTGCGCTACCACCACCTGGCCCTTGAAAGCAAGATTTGATATATGAATGTGTCTTTGGGCCAGAATACCTTCAATTAGTATACATATATAAAATACAATTATTCATATTACTGTGATTGTTTCATAGTAGGAATATTATGAAAGAAAAAGATGAAATACTGTTGACTTACAGAGAATAAAGTTCACATAGTAATGATATCATATTCTAGCAGTAATTAGGTGATTAAAGAAGCATAGTGACTCTTACAGGACTCTGAACTCCAGTAATTCTCCATAAATGCAATGTATTTTATGTGTGCTATTCATATGTTACCGTATGGTAAGAAGAGAGGTAGCCGATACTAGCAGGTTGTCTCCAGATTCGATGGGACCACAAATATAGAAGGAAATAATTCAAAGTTTAGAATAAAATTAAAACCTGAAGTTAGGAACAGCACATGTAAGTCAGGATGCCTGAAGCTCGTGTGCCTTAGAAGGGTGTCTCTAGGGTTGGGGAGAGTGTGCAATGGGTAAAGCATTTGACTCAGAAGCATGAGGAGCTGGATTAGGAGCTCCCCAGAACATAGATAAAACCAAGGACACACACACACACACACACACACACACACACACACACACACGCGCAGACATACCCTCATGCCCATGCACATATACACACATACATGATGAACATCTCCTCTGCTCATTATACATATCAGGGAAAGACTTTTATATATGTAGAATGAATTTTTAAAATTGACGTTATCCATAACGTTATTCTATCTTAAAATCTATCAGCCATTATCCTATCACTTGCCCCGCCCCCATTTGTTTTTAATTATTTGAGACAAGGTCTCAAGGGGTCCAATTCGGCTTCCACTAACATCCATACATATAAGCACACAGATAATTTTTTTTAAAAATCTATCTATCTATCTATCTATCTATCTATCTATATATATATATATATATATTTCTCTTAGAAGGAAAAAAATGGAGACAGGGTCTTACTTGGCCAGACTGCCTTACACTCTAAATGTAGCCAAAGATGACCTCTAACTACTGATCCCCTTGCTTCTCCCTCCAGAGTGCTAGAGTACAGGCTTGTGCTGACGCAATCTTGACATTTGTTGCAGTGCCAGAGTGAGGGGTGAACTCAGGCCCTCATGCATGTTGGGCAAGCAAGCGCTCTACCCGTAGAACCAAGACACACTAGAATAAATGGAATTACGGTGCTACATAAGTTCCTGCCTTTCCTCCCAGCTCCTTTTCTCAAAGGAAGTATGGAATTTTCTGGAGCAACGATCATGGCAGACAGAATTGCTAAACGCCGCTCACTGGCCATCTTTACCTTACTTGGGGCGGTGGAATTCCTACCACTATACAATCCAACTGGACTCGGCTGCCTTCCGGAACTTCTCGGCTCCGTAGCTTTTGTGTGAAGCGGGGAGGCTGCCCCAGAGGCTCTTCGTAGTACAGGGATGAAGGTGAGGAGCCAGGGGTGCTGTCTCCAGCCGCAGCCTCCCCAGCAGCCAACTCGGCTTCCCTCCTCTTGGCTTCCCGCTGTTCAATGGCGTGGTTCAGCTCGTTATCCCTGCTGTCCGCAGGGATGGGAATGGGCACCGATGCTCTCTCTCGCCTTTCCGTCAGATCTGAGAAAGTGGGGCTGTTTTCCTGCAGAACTTTGTTTTGGGATTCCTTGCTCTTGTGGTTTTTGCAGGCCCGAGGTCTGATCCTCTTGGAGCTGTGAGCCTTGAAAAGGGAGGAGAGTTCTTCGATGAAATCAGCGGCCTTGTTCAGGAAGACTTTCTTGGACTGGGTTTCAGAACTGTACTGCGGCCTCTTGGTCTCTGACGGGCTGTCTTTAGGACTGGTCGGACCTCGGGAGCTGTCCTGGCAGAAGGCGGGTTCGAAGCTTGGCTTGCACGCATGCTTCGTCTGGTCGGAAGACAGACGCTTCCTGGCTTGAGCTTCATCCACTCTCTCCAAGGGGTCGTGGTTGATGGCCAGCCTCGCCAGATTGACACTTTCATCTAACTCCTCTTGGCTCAGGAAGGCAGAAAGGTCCGGAAGGTCCTCCGGGCCTCCACCTTCTGCAGCCCCAGGACCGCTGAAATGGAAAGGGTTGGAGGAGGGCTCTGCTCGACTTCGCTCGTTGTCCCCGCGATGTCTGGTTTCAGCCAGATAGCTTTCTCTCAGAAGTTGAGAGATGGAAGTGGATGCCTCTATGCTGTCTTCTTGCATGCTGTAACAAAGTGAGGAGAATAGCCGGACAATTCAGATTATTGCCACGGAATAACAAGCCTGCATTTACTTCAGCACAGGGACTTAAATTATGTTTTTTTAAAAAGATTTATTTATTTATTATATGTAAGTACACTGCGACTGTCTTCAGACACACCAGAGGAGGGCATCAGTTTTCATTATGGATGGCTGTGAGCCATCATGTGGTTGCTGGGATTTGAACTAAGGACCTTCGGAAAAGCAGTCAGTGCTCTTAACCACTGAGGCATCTCTCCAGCCCTGGTTTGTGTTTTTTTTAAAAGCTCATATCACCTAATGTAGACATTTCCACAAAAGTGAAAGATGTAATGATGACTCCTAACTCAATAAAGCTTCCCTGAAATTAAAAATAAAATTTTGCTGAGGGCAGTAGCCATGACTTTAATCCCAGCGCTTGGGAGGCAGAGACCAGATGAATCTCTGTGAGTTCCGGGCCAGCCTGGTCTACAAAGTGAGTTCCAGGATAACCAGGGCTACACAGAGAAACCCTGTCTCAAAAATCCAAAACAAACAAATAACACCTGGGGATTACTATTTCAGTAAACAAACAAACAAACAAAACCAACTTTACATTAAATTCAATTGTGCAAATTATGAGATAACCATAGTGATTTGATACAGTATCAGGGCTGGGAATGGAATTCAGTGGCAGAGTATTTGCCTAAAATGTGAAAAAAAAGGTCTAAGCCTAATTTTTAAAATGCCATTTATGTATGTATGTATGTATTTAGAGAGAGAGAGAGAGAGAGAGAGAGAGAGAGAGTCTTTCAAGTGCCATGAAGATTCTTTCTTCCACCATGGGGGTCTAAGGATCATACCTGGGCTTAGCTGCAAGCCCCCTGGACCCTCTGAACCATCTCACTGGCCCTTCTAGGCCTGATTTTGGTAATGGTTGCAATGGTCTTTTTTTGTTATGAGAAACAGGTTTGTTCTACATTCTGTCTGTTTTCTTAACTCAATGGTAATAGAATTCTAGAAAAACAAAAAAAGAAATTGGCAACATATTCTTTGAGCTACTGAAGATGCAGCCTTGACATAGCTCATGAAAAAATGAATAGTATTTATGTTGTTTGGTAAGAGACACACTGTTTAAATTCAGTGTTTTTGGTGGACTCAGCCTGCTCTCAAAAGCTAGGGTCATCTACCCTTCATGTTGAGTCTAAACTGCTGGGCCTTGTTTTTTGTTTGTTTGTTTGTTTGTTTAAGATTTAAAATGTAAACACATAGTTATTTGTATGTCTGTGTGTGGTGTGGCATGAGTGTCAGTGCCCAGTGAGCCCAGAGGTGTGCTGAGAATAAAATTGGAGCAGTGTGTGCTCTTAATGACTGAGCCATCTCTTCTGCCCCCAAACCTAGGCTTTTTAAAAGAATCTCAAATTACCTTTGGTTAAAAGAAGCGATGAGCGGTTACAGAGTTCAGTGCTTAGCAAGAGGTATCGCCGTCTTAGTTTTTAAATAGTAAATATTCAAATATATCACTTTTTTGGAAATATTTCTACAACCTTAAGAAAACAGTGGCATGTGTTTGGTGCTGGTGATACTGTCCACATATTCCTTCGGCAGCTTGTTGAGGGATAGCTCACCTTTGACCCCCGGGCAGTTAATTCTCTTCCATCCCAAACAGACACTCAGAGATGGCCATAATCCATTGACTAACTCCACCCACTCTCAGGGGTGATAAAAGAATGAAGACCACACGTCATTCTTCGCTATTAGGTATTGGTCTTCTCAATAAAATGGGGGAGAAAATAATACCCTAAATCTCTGCTCTCCCTAAGATTCACAACAAAACCCATTTCAGCCGATCTATCTCTTCTGCCTGACATGGTAGTCTCTCACTTATATCACACTGAAGGCTTCCTAGGGACTTCCCTGGCTCCCAGACTTCCATGGTGCTATCCCAAACTAACCTCACGATTGGCAAAGTAGGCGGTCACCTTGAAAGGGCAGTTAGAGATGGCTAGATGGGTCACTCACAGGGAATGTTTTCTCTGTGTGCTTGCCAGAGCCTGAGACAGTTCTGACTGGAGTTAATTCAGTGAAGTCTACGGTGCCTTCAAAAGGGATGAATTTAAAATTCAAAGGTAGCCGGGCAGTGGTGGCGCACACCTTTAATCCCAGCACTTGGGAGGCAGAGGCAGGCAGATTTCTGAGTTTGAGGCCAGTCTGGTCTACAAAGTGAGTTCCAGGACAGCCAGGGCTGTACAGAGAAACCCTGTGTCAGAAAAAAAAAAATTCAAAGGCGTTGGATGACCCAGAAAGATGGTCATTAGGGTACGAAGGAGAGTATGGAAATTGGAACTACATTCAATAAGAATCAGCCAAACAAATTATGACATGCTCACTAACTAGGATGGTTTTAAGTTTTATAGAGTGGTAATATGTTAAATAGCACATGAAAGCAAAACTAATATCCCAGTTGAGAATTTTCATGTGTGCATGAACTCCGTGGGAGACAGACGTAATGAGGCTCAAAATGCTTTTTGGAAGCATAGTTACTATGCATGGATGAATTATTGTAATTACCCATTCGTTCACTTCTTTAGCTTGGCTCTCTGGATGCACCTGATAAACCAGGAAGCTTCTTTGTCTGAGGGATGCTGGTGTCTCACTCTGCTGCAATGTGACTTCGCCTTTATCTCTGTGTGCTGTGTTGGCTTACATTGAAGCCAGCATAGAAATGAGCACTGACCATAAAATTAGAGAGCTCTGAATTAAAAGTATGGCTTCATCTCTCAGCAGGTGAGGGACTGAGACGTTTATGCAATATCCTGAGCTTTGATTATCGTATCTTTAACTACACGGAATCCCTTTCTTGGGGCAGTTAAGACTAACAACCTCAACAAGGCAAAGCCCTTCTAACACAGCCTGTGGCTACGGGGATGCAACTGGCATTATCTTTTTTTTTTTTTTAAGAGAAAAAACAGTCAGAGAGTAGAAGGTCGTCAACAAATACTTGTTGGGTTTTTGTTCACCAGAACTTCCTATTCGATCTATTCCTTTTTTTTTTTTTTTTTTAGTAGAAGGTCGTCAACAAATACTTGTTGGGTTTTTGTTCACCAGAACTTCCTATTCGATCTATTCCTTTTTTTTTTTTTTTTTTAATTACAGGGTTAAGTAGAAAAGATCCAATAACAAAAGGAAACTCACAATCAAAATAAAAACTATGTGGTATTGCAAAACAAACAAACAAACAAATACATAAAAGGCTCCATACGTGTTGGGCAAGTGTTCTATCCTGGGCTACAACCCTGCCATCTCACCTAATAAATTTAATTGAGCATCTTCTATATGCCAGGTGCTATTCTAGGTATTGAATAGCCAATAAAAGACATCGCTTCTTTATGGAGTTGACTTGCTAGTGGGAAGGAATGATATCAATATTAAGAATAGAGTATGGCATGGTTGTCAAATGTAAAGCTCACAAGAGGTGTTAGCTGGGAAGGCCAAACTGATCAGACTTCAGCAACCTGCCCAGACGGGGAGAAATGTCAGTTCAGAAAGGATGAGTGTTCCGTGTATTGTGTCAAACCCTGTGTTTGAAAAGAATGGGAGTGAAAAGAATGGAAGATATGAGGTAAGAAATGTACACGGCTATAGACTGGGCATGCTGGCTTATGCCTTTAATCCCAGTGCTTGGAAGACCAACACAGGTACAGCGTCATGGGTTCAAGGCCAGCATGGACTACATAGTGAGTTCTGACAGGACCTGAACTATAGAGTAAGACCCTGCCTCAAAATAATAATAATAATAATAATAATAATAACAACAACAACAACAACAATAACAACAACAACAAAAACAACCAAAAAAAGAAAAGGAGAAAAAGAAGAAGGCCAGATCATATTAGACCTGCAGATCTTGGGAAGGACTTCAAATTTTCCTACATTCTGAATGGAGAGGATTCTCGTAGGAGGTGGTTGTGACATGTTGGTGTGGGCCTGTGAGTGGCGGCAGCAGGAGGTGGTGAGGAATGGCTGGATCTGAGATCGCCTGTCAAGTCAGATTTGATCGTAGGATAAGAATGAGAGATGAGGGGCTGGTGAGATGGCTCAGTGGGTAAGAGCACCCGATTGCTCTTCCGAAGGTCCGGAGTTCAAATCCCAGCAACCACATGGTGGCTCACAACCATCCGTAACAAGATCTGACACCCTCTTCTGGAGTGTCTGAAGACAGCTACAGTATACTTACATATATATAATAAATAAATAAATTTAAAAAAAAAAAGAATGAGAGATGAGAGAAAGACCAGAGTATTTATGGCCTGTGCAGCCGGGTGGCCGGCGGAATCGAACTTGGGGAATGGAAACTGAGCTCTCGTTCATCTGGGGCGTTCTGTGCCACTTGACTCTATTCTCGGTTTTTGTCCCCTGTAAATTGAAATGCAGGTTTTAGGCCACTTTCAGAACAAGATGAGTGGTTGCTCTGGAGGAGACTTTTTGGTGTTTGTGAACTGGACCAAGCTGGAAACAAGGCGATCCCATCAGTCATCCTGAGATACTTGTCCTAAGACAATCCTAAGACAGAGCAGCCATACCAGAAACTGACTGACCTGGCTAAATGTCTTCATGGTTTCTCTTTCCTGTGACTTTTCCTGAGGAGATTCTGTGCTGAGGACTCTTTTGCTTCATTTAAAACAAAATTTGTTAAAACCTTCTCTCTGTCTCTGTCTCTGTCTCTCTCTGTCTCTCTGTCTCTGTCTCTCTCTGTCTCTCTCTATCTCTGTCTCTCTCTCTCTCTNTCTCTCTCTCTCTCCCCCCCCCCTCTCTCCACAAGGCCTCATGTGTAGCTCTAGCTGTACTGGAATTCACTACAAAGACCAGCTGGACTCAGATTCATAGAGACCCACCTGCCTCTGTCTCCCTCGTGCTGGGATTAAAAGCAGGTGCTGCTCTGTTGGTCTTTTTTGCTCCTTTTCCGGTACTTGGAGTTGAACCCAGGGCCTCGGGGATGCTGGGCAGGTGCCATTATTAAGCTGCATCCCCAACCCATTGGGACGATTTCTTGACTCATTATAATTCAGTATAATCCTTCGTCAGGCTCTAAGAAAGTTCATGTACTATAAATTCATCTTTTGCTTATAAGGTGACTATTTAAATTGGGATTCTGGGGATTCATTTCAGTGGTAGAGCACTTGTGTCCGGTGCAGGAGGTTCTGCCTTGGGTCTCCAGCAAACAAACAAACAAACTGTGGTAGTGTCCAGAAAATTGGCAAAGCCCAGCATTAACAATCTCAAATTTAAACATAAATGCTGGAAAATTCTGGCTATGAAATATCAATAATTGTCAGTATTATTGTTGATACTAACGATGAATGCATTAATGATCAGTAATAAACAATCATTATTGTTTCTGGTGCTAGGGAACGTAGGGAACGTAGAGTCTTGCACATGCTAAACATGTCAAGCATAATTGCATATTTAATTGGAAAAACACCAACCACAATGGTTGGAGGTGAGAAGAGGTAGCTCAAGGGTCCAGAATCTCAATTAGACAAAAGCACTATGTTCTGGAGCTGCTCTGTACAGCATGGTAACTATAGATAATGGAACAATGTATGCCAACACATAAGTATGTGAGGTATATATATATTAATTACTTTGACTAATCACTGTACAATGCATATATATATATATATATATATATATATATATATATATAAAACTGTTATTTCTATCAGCAAGCACAACTTTTGTCGATTAGCCTTAGTACAGCTGTAAAACAGGAAATGTCATATATATTTATATTTATATTTATATTTATATACAGCTCTTTAAACACTACTGCACATTCAGCGCAGTGTGGGAAGTCTATTCATAAAACAAAACACACCCATAAAGTCCAAACCTAGTTTCCAGGTTGACACAAAACGCAGTCTCATACTTAATAGTCCTTTATGAATAACGCTGGCATAGGAAAATTAGTCATCTTTAAGCAACTCACCATCAAATGCAGACACACAAAACAAGCCCGCTCACCCCCTGGTTTATCTGTGAGAGCGTCTTAAAAATAGAGTGCTGTGCACATGTGAGATAATTATTTCCTACTGATATGTAATTACCAGGCCTAGAATTTTCATTAGGGTGATAATAAGACCGTGTTCTCTTTGGGGCTTTGTGTATGTTTTGGTGACAGTTTCTCTTATAGCCCATACTGCTCTCAGACTCAGCTTGTGGTTGAGAATGACTATGAAGTTCTGATCCTCTGGCCTCTACCTCCTGAGTGCTGTCGTTTTAAAAAATTACATTCATTTATGGTGTGTGTGTGTGTGTGTGTGTGTGTGTGTGTGTGTGTGTGAGAGAGAGAGAGAGAGAGAGAGAGAGAGAGAGAGAGAGAATGTGTGCATACATAAGTGTCCATTAAATACTTGTGGAGGTCAGAGGACAACCTGTGAGAGTTGGTGCTATCCTTCTACCATGTAGGTCCCAGGAATCGTGCTCAGCTCATTAGACAACTTTATTCACCGAGCCATCTTACTGGCCCCATTCCCCCCCCCCCAGACAGAATTTTCCTATGTAGCTCAGACTAGCCTTTCAATCCTCCTGCCTTAGCTTTCTGAGCACTTGAGAAATACAAGCAGAATTTCCCAGAATCACCCAGGATGTGCGAGTTCTTTGGGGAAAAGCCTTGCTTGCCCAATAGGCAAATCTCAGTGCAGAGGGACCAGTTCTGGAGAACTGTGCATGGAATATCTTTTCAACTTTTGGCTGCAAGTGAGATGCGCTTCATGCACTGTTGCGGCGCCTGATCCTCAGGCTACATCGATCACCCTCACATCTGCGTTATTTGTAGTCTATTCGTAATGCGAATGGCACTGGGCGTTTCTATTCATCTAGATAGACCTGGAGAGGAGATACAGGGAAGTGCCAAAGGTCCAGAACTAATATAACCTACTCTCTTAAAGAGCTTCCAGCCTGACTGAAGGAAAGTGGCAGATAAAGATAAATCCAGACAACTGACTTGGTGAAAATACACCATGAGGCTGAGCCCAGAGGCACACATGTATAAGCCCGGCACTTAAAAGGCTGAGGAAGGGGTGGGGGTTGTGAATTTGAGACCAGCTTGGGATAGAAGGGCAAAGCTGAGGCCGTGCCCAGAAGCATGGGTGAGGGTCTCTTAACGGACCCCTCCCTGAAGGCCAGAGGATGGCACTGTGAAAGGACTTTGAAAACACAGGGCAGAGGCAAGTGGAAGGAAGGGAGATTGGCTGCACAATGTAGAGGGTGTGTTTGTACACAGAGGAGCCACGGACATGGGAGAGATGCTGTAAGAGATTAGTGTAAGTGGTCCTGATGCCAGGGGCCCAGTTACCACTGGATCTGAAATACAGCAAGCAGTTGTACTTCAAACAGAAATTCCCAGAGTCCATCAAAAGGCCGGTGGAAGGAATCTAGGCTCTGAAGGGCCTGGCAGGTAGGAGTCTCTCCGTGGTGTACCATGTAGCACGTACAAAGCCCAGAGTTTGCACTCCAGCATGAGACAAAGAGACAGAGACAGATAGAGGCAGACAGATAGACAGACAGACAGACAGACAGACAGACACACACACACACACACACACACACACACACACAGAGAGAGAGAGAGAGAGAGAGAGAGAGAGAGAGAGAGAGAGAATGAAGAGGTTGGTGGTAGTCCCAGTGCAGTGACAGGGATGGAAGCTGCCCAAAGCACTGAATAATTACATAGATCAGTGGCTCTCAACCTCCTTTAATACAGTTCCTCACGTTGTGGTGACCCCCCTACCGTAAAATCATTTTGTTGCTACTTCATAACTGCGATTCTGCTACTGTTATGAATTGTAATGCAAATATTTGATATGCAGGATATCTGGTATGTGACCTGTATGGGAGGGTCGCGACCCACAGGTTGAGAACCGCTGGCATAGGGCACCAAACTCATAAAACTTCCGTCAATCCTCCTAAACTCAAATTTTCTTTAAAAAAAAAAAAAAAAAAAAGTAAAAAGAAAAGGACCCACTCACACTCTTCAACCTCTGTTTATATCAGTTCTTTGTATGGTAGGTAATTAAGACCTTGGAAAAATGTTAAGTTCCCTAATTAAACTGGCACCGTGTGTGTACAAGGTTGGGGGTGAGTGTGGTCTGGAGGCTCTACTGAGGTTGGGGTGCAGGTGCCAGAGAGGGGCTATAAGCCAGGCAGCCTGTGCGGAGCGCGTCAAGGTGACTCACTCTGGGTGAGCTCTGGGAACTCTCTAGTGTCCACAGGTACAGTCACACTAACGTGTATTGTCACCAACAGTATCTGTCTATTCAAAATCTGCTTTGGGACTGGACAGCCGGCCCCGGGGTCAAGAGCACTTGTTGCTCTTACAGAGGATGCAGGTTCAACTTCCACGGCCTCCACTTCCGGGGGCTCCAATGCACTCTTCTGACCTCTGAGGGCCCCAGGCATGCGGCCTACAGACACACAGGCAGGTTGTTCCCTTGAAGCAAACGTGTGACACTTTCGAAAGTGTTATAGGCATTCTGTAGACAACCATAGGAACTGATGAAAACACGTGTGGAAGTAAGTCATTAGCTTTCATTCCCTAGCAGAAAAGCTGTTTAAAAAAAAAAACTTTCCTGGGCTATTTCTTTTCAAAACTTATTTTGTAAAAGCTATCTTGGTGAAGTCCAAAACCAGCTCGCATAATATTTATACCTATATATCTCTATTTAAATATGCCTCTAAATTTATCATGTTCATAAATGATAGTCCTAAGTGGATACCTTTTTAAATAGTTGTTGTTGTTGTTGTTGTATTGTGCATGTGTACCACCACATGGTGTGAAGGTCAGAGGAAAATCCGAGGGAATCTGTTCTCTCCTTACACACTATGGGCCTCGGGAATGGACCTCAGGTTGGACACTAAGCCGTACGTGCCTTTACCCATGACACCATCTTGCTGGCCTACTAAGTGTATATTGTTGCTTCTCATTAGAATAGAAACTTGTGTGGAGCCTATCTGTAAATTATACATATATGAAAGAGTTAGTGTTCACAGAATTGTGGCTATCATTAACCACATAGTGTCAGTGGGGATAGAGAACCTTCCAGAACTTGGATAGTTTTACAACGCTGTTCCATGGCCCATTTATTCTCTCAGCCTCTGGAAGTGTCATCTGCATGCATTTCCGATTTTGTGTGGTGGCTTTGATTTTAAATATTTTGCTTGTTGTCGAATAGAATATCAAAAGAGAGAGTATCTCTATTCTTGATTTCTTTTAAAAGTATGGCAGATTTTAAATGAATCTGCGAGAATTATTAAGAAGAAGTTGTGAAGTTAAGACAAAATTTTAATTCGTAGCCTATAAAATTCATTGTCTCATATTCCCTTAATGATTTGAGAGGAGAAAATCTAGATAGCTGTTTCATCTCTCTCAAACTGCGTTAACTATGAACGGAGTCAGAATTCATGGGTGAGTTTATGCCATTCCACCCCACCACTCACTGCTTATGACTGGAGACATGAATGATCTACCCTTCCTCTTTTCTTAATATAGTTTCAAAAATATTCAGGATGTACATCTTATTCCTGCTAAGGGCTAAGAGTGCAGTGTACCAGGCCAAACATTTGCCAGTGACTGTCAACTATCTCTAATGGAACTGGAGAGGGAGGAACGGGAGGAGGAGGGAGGGGGAGGGGAGGGGAAGAGGAAAGAGAAGGAAAAAGAGAGGAGGAAGGGGAGAGAGAGGAGTGGGAGAGGAGAGGAAGAGAGGAGAGAGGAGAGGGAGGGAAGGAGAGAGAGAGAGAGAGAGAGAGAGAGAGAGAGAGAGAGAGAGGTGTCTCTTGAGCAGGCTTTCTGCAGCTGTTGTGCACATTAATCCAGGGAGCAGATCTCCCAACACTAAATTTAGCAAGCAAGCAGATCCTTTTACAGGATAAAAAAAAAAAAAAAAGTTTTAAATGAGAGCCTCCAACCATGGAACCTCATTATTTTAGATTTGATTTCCTTTAAGAAGGAAACGGGCCTAGCACCCATGTTCTCCATATAAACGGCGTTAGTATAATCGACGAGTTTGTAGAAAATGTCAGTAACATTTGTCAGAGAGATCCCCTGTTCAAGTGTCTCCCCTTAGAACTCCCGTAGGACACAGACTCCGTTGAGTCTCATCCCCTATTCCAAACGCTTTGGAGTAGAAAGCCTTATTTCCCATTTCATTGTGTATCTCATGATACATAATTAGACAGTTATCCTAGGTTTCACTGTAAGGAACAGTAACCAGCTGCCTCAAATACCCTCTTTCTCTGTTGTCAGTACCCCACGATCAGAACACAATTTTCAGGCTTAAATCCGGATATTACCTTTCTTTATTTTTTTAGGTGACCCAGATGACGACGTCCAACCCAGGCAAGCTTCTGTGATGGTAGTTATCCAAGGAGAAGGTGTGGATGAAAACGCTGGAGAAAGGGAAAAGTCTTCAAGCCCTTGGAGAGAGAGAGTGGCTGTCCATAGAGAGCGAGGAGTTAACCGGAGTTTTGGTGAGGATGGCTGTTAGAAGCTGGGCAACCGTCACCACCGCGGCCAGAGCATTTGTCAGCTCTCAGGTCCCAAGTTATTTTGAGCTGTATAAACCATGTGCCTGCGAAACATTCCACCTGATTGGACAGGAGATCACTGAGCAAAGGGATTCCATTGCGGGACAGCACCTACGGGAGCTGGGGTCAGTGGTATTTTTCTACCTACGGAATTTCATTTACCGCCAGAGGGACAAGGTGTTTATTGATTGATATTCTGAATTAATAGTAAATGAAATACATCACACTCTGCCTGTCCAAAAAAAGAAAAAAGGCATTACTTCAAATGTGAATTGGAATTTGTTACTTTTTTGTTAATTTTTAAAAATATATATTTATGTGAGTTTGTGGGGGGGGGCGTGCACAGGTACCATAGTGTGTGCGTGTGGAGATCTAGGGACAGCTCTCAGGAGCTGGTTCTCCTCTTCCACCTCCACTGTATGGAACACAGGGATCAAATTCTGATGGTCAGTTTAGTACCTTTACCCTCAGAGCCATGCAACGGCTCTAATATCTTTAATTTTAATCAATGGAAAACGTAAACTCTCATTTAATGACTGAGATGCTGAGGAAGTCTGCCTATGTAAAGGAAATAAGAAGCTGAAGCTAACCACTTAAAGGAAAGAGTCTTGGGCTGGTGAGATGGCTCAGCGGGTAAGAGCACCCGACTGCTCCTCTGAAAGTTCTGAGTTCAAATCCCAGCAACCACATGGTGGCTCACAACCATCCGTAACAAGATCTGACTCCCTCTTCTGGAGTGTCTGAAGACAGCTACAG
>NC_034598.1:28599720-28605650 GCF_900095145.1 Mus pahari
CCTCTGCCTCCTGAGTGCTGGGATTAAAGGCGTGCATCACCACGCCCGACTGAGACAGGGCTTTTCTATGTAGCCTTCTGAAACTCACTTTGTAGACCAGGCTGGCCTGGCCTCGAACTCACAGAGCTGCACTTGTCTCTGCCTCTGAGTGTGCAAGTTTATTTACATCCATTCGTCACTCTACATCCAAACTTAGTTTTCACCATGTGCCATGCAGTGTGCATAAAGAATGTGCCAGGTGCTCACATCTCCTTGTGTGTGTGCATAAATAGTGTGCCGGGTGCTCACATCTCATGTTTGTGCATAAAGAGTGTGCCAGGGGGCTAGCGAGATGGCTCAGTGGATAAGAGCACTGACTGGTCTTCCAGAGGTCGGGAGTTCAATTCCCAGCAACCACATGGTGGCTCACAACCATCCTTAATGAGATCTGACACCCTCTTCTGGTGCATCTGAAGATAGCTACAGTATGTATAATAGTAAATAAATTTGGGCCTGAGCGAGCAGGGTTGACTGTAGCAACCAGGGCGACCTGAGTAAGCAGGGTTGACCAGAGCGAGCAGAGATTCTAAAATTTAACTCCTAGCATCCACATGAAGGCTCACAACCATCTGTACAGCTACAGTGTACTCACATACATAAAATAAATAAATAAATCTTAAAAAAAAAAAAAGTGTGCCAGGTGCTCACATCATCTCCTTGCCATCATGAAGCTTACAAGAGGCCTTCCTCCTGTTCAGTCATCTCGAGACTCTCCACAGAGCATTGGTTAGAGATAACGTTTGTTTATTGTGGTCACGGCAGAGGTTTCACCAGACTTAAAGTTACCAGATCTTACGTTTATACTGAGAGAAAGAGAAAGGCGCACAGGAAGGGCGGGGTTATCTGGTTAGATTGCTTTTAGAAATTTTAAATTAAATTTAATTTTAAAATTGGCATACAAAGTAACAGACTTCTGCATGGCATTTTAATACAGACTTAATTTTGGTTGATCCTCTCCCTTACACTGCCCCCCTCCCCCCATCTCTCTGTTGCTCTCATCCCTCCACAGCCCCTCCCATCCACAGAGGTCCCATTCCACTTCTGTATCACATGTAGTTTATTATGCTCCCCAATCTCTCCCTGAACATCAAGACTATTTAAGTTTGACATTTCGTGGTAGCTCTGCAGACTAGGCTGGCCTTGAACTCAGAAATCCACCTGCCTTGCCCACCCAGTGCGGGGACAAAAGGCATGCACCACCACCACGCCTGGCACAACACACTCTTGTAATCTTTGTACTTGGGAGGCTGAGGCAGGAGGACTGATGTGAATTCAAGGCCAGCTTGCATGACTAGGCTACAGAGAAAGACCCTTTCTTAAAAAAAAAAAAAAAAAAAAAAAAAACAGCAATAATGTGGGTCTTGGGTTGGGTACACAGTTTAGTACCACAGCATTTTCTCAGTACTCACAAGGCCCTGGGTTCAATCCCACCCTCCTAAAAAAATCCCAAAACAAATGAAGACCTTCCGTCCCGACTAAGTCTTAAGTTGTAATCAATATCACTGTTGCTGGGTCTTGGGTGCAGATACGGAAAAAGTGCAACTTCTATTTTGAGCCGTGACTAGGTGTACCACAAATTGATCTTCCAAGGGGAAATGCTTATATTCATTATGAGGCAACATGTTCACTTCCCTGAAAACTACCATAACAGACTTGATAGCTTGCTTATTTTTTTCTCCCTCTTGCTCCAGAAGCTCTCACTAAGGTCCCCATTTGCTCAGGCCCATAGGTTTTTTATTTATTTGTTTCTTGTTACAGATGGTTGTGAGCCACCACATGGTTGCTGGGATTTGAACTCATGACCTCCGGAAGAGCAGTCAGTGCTCTTAACTGCTGAGCCATCTCCCCAGTCTGGTAGCTTACCTTTTATCTATGGATAAGATACTGAGTTGGGAGGAGACCCATATTCAAAGATTGACCAGAGTTGGTAAGGCAGTGAAGCTGGGAATCCATACAAAGCATTAAAATCTGTTTAAAATATAAAAGGATGAGCTGGGCGTGGTGGCGCACGCCTTTAATCCCAGCACTCGGGAGGCAAAGGCAGGCAGATTTCTGAGTTTGAGGCCAGCCTGATCTACAAAGTGAGTTCCAAGACAGCCAGGGCTGTACAGAGAAACACTGCCTCAAAAAAAAAAAAAGGATTACAGAAGAAACCAAGAATTTCTGTGTTCTTTCTATCTGTCTGTCTATCTCTTTTTCTTTGTGACATTTTCAAAAACAAACACCATACACATTCTTAGGCTCTTAATAAAGCTAAGTATTAGGTGTCTAAATCACTTAGTTATCTAGGTATTATTTAGCAATTGTGTGAGTGTTTTGCTTATAACATCTAAAACTCTCATTCTAGATTCTAGCCTTAGTCTTTGCCTTGCTTATCGGGAATAATTAGGCAAATATTATACCACAAGCCTTCTAAGACTCACCAGTGTTATTGGTACAGAGAAGAATTCTTAGTTTTTAAAAACCTAACCCAGTAGATTCATTTACTGGTGACAAGCAGAGACAACATTACATGTCGTAAGGCCTCCCCATAAAGCAGTGCAGCCCAGCTCCGTACGTGTCCCAGCGCTGTACGCCAGACCCTCTGCTTGTCTTCAGCTGTTTCCTTAATTCACTTACGTGCTAGAGACACAGCTTAGTCACCCTGGGATGAGCCGTAGCAGTGCCAAGGAATCTAGGAGTCTGACGGAGTTGTCTTCACTTGGAGGGGAGACATGAATTTCCATACTAGGGGATTCTAGGAGATGCGTATAACATTTTTATTTGCTATTTTCTGTATTGATATAAACTCTAATGTCTAAAAGGGGCTGCTCTCACATACCAAAGTTTTAATAACCTTTGGCTTAAAGTTCATAGTTTTATGTTGTGGCCCCTCCCTCTAGTATTATATTTAAAGACCACCGATATAAATTCATCTCCCAGATTTTTATAGTGAAAACAAGTTTCACCCTAGAGACAAGTTCTTGACCATTCTGAATAAAGAGATAAGTGGCAGAGCATCGACTGTGGTCCAACCCTGTGAGATAACTGAGAAATACAATGAAACCCTTAAGAAGCTTCTTTTTTTTTTTTTTTTTTTTTTTTTTTTTTTTTTTTTTTAGAAAAGCTTTTTTCGGGGAAAGAAAAAAACTTTTTTTTTTTTTTTTTTTTTTTTTTTTTTTTTTTGCCTTAAAAAATTTTACCTGGGAAAACTAAAACAAAACAAAACAAAAACAAAAACCTAAAAATTGCCAGTTCAAAATGCATTCAGTTGTAAGAGCTTTCAACAATTCCCTTTCACAGCTAACCAGAACACCTCTTTATAAGCACGAGGCTAACAAGGTAAGCTGCCGTTACCTGTATCAGGAGAGGCGCCATCCCTGGATCAATCAAGCAGGATCAACTAAAGCCCGGCCACCACTGCCTGACAGTGTCAGACACAAAGCAGCGTAGAGGAAATGTGACCCGGCCCAGCCTGAGTAATGAAGGGTATTTACAGGGTTCCCTTGCAGATCCAGGGACAGTCACTTAGAACACATTGCTCTTTCAGACTTTTATAGCCCAGTCTCTGGGACTACCCTCTGGTGGCAGTGGGGGTGGATAATGACAGGGCTGGCTGAGGACATGGACAGGGTCGGCCTCCCAGATGAGATAGAGAAGGTGGGAAGAAAATTCTAAAGAACATCAACCAAACTGAGTGTCTGTAGCAACAACACTGGACAACATGACAACGAGGAAACTTCTTGCTTTATATGCTAGCTAGAGAATAAATTAAAAACAAGAAATTCCGAAAAACAAAGTTTAAGGACATGGGACATAGAAAGACTTTATTTGGCACAACACAGGGGCTATGGGTAAAACGTTTAGTTCAGTAAATGAGGGGGAACAATTGGTTACTATTACTAAATACTTTGAGTTTGAACCCCCAGTTTTAAGGTAAAGCAATACAGTATTATATTTAGTAACACAGAGAAATGCTAATTTTACTGTGCTGTTGTATGAATATTGAAAGTATAGCTGGTTTCCAAACATATCAAAATTTATATTGCATAAAAAAGTATTACTTCCAAGAGGAAAAAAAATCTTTTTTTTTTTTTTTGTAAAGATTTTGTTTGGTTTTGAGACAGGTTTTCTCTACATAGTCCTGGCTGTCCTGGAACCCACTCTGTAGATCAGGCTGATCTAGAACCCACCTGCCTCTGCCTCCCAAGTGCTGGGATGAAAGGCATGAACTACCACTGCCCCGCCAAAAGATTTATTTTTAATTATGTGTATGTGTGCCTGTGACAGTGTATGTCACTCATGTGGGGGCCAGAAGAGCGTGACAGGTGCAGTAATAGTGAATCCCCTAACACAGGTGCTGGAAAACAGAACTATGTGGGTTCTGGGATTTGAACAAAGGTCCTCTGCAAGAGCAGTAAACATTCGTAACTTCTGAGACATCTCTCTAGTCCCTGGTCCCAGAACTTTGTGCAAGTGCTCCCTGAGACTGGGTGTGTACCTTGATAGCAAAGTGTGTGTATAGTGTGCATGAGCCCCTGGGCTGAATCTGTAGCACATGTGCACATGTGTGTATGTACACAAACACGCAAATACACATAAAGGTGAATGATAAACATCCTGTTCATGAAGCATAGTACCATCTACAATGAATATATACAATGGAGGGAGGAAGTATCTAAAGCACAAAGTCAGCTGGTTGATTCTAGGATATGTGTGTTCAGGCTTTCACATTTCTGCACTTGGTATGTGGCCTACAATTGACCAAGTTTCTGGTTAAAAACAAACAAACAAAATATGAAAGGAAGAGTGGGTACTAGAGAGATGGGTCAGCAGTTAAGAGCACTTGCTGCTCTTCTAGAGAACCTAGGCTCAATTTCCAGACCCCACAGGGTGGTTCACAACCATTTGTAAGGCCAACTCCAACAGGTCCGCTGTCCTCTTCTGGCTTCCACAAGCACCAGACACGCAAATGCTGCCCAGACCTACATTCAGGCAAAACACCCACACACAGAGAATAAAATAAGAACAACAAACACAAAGAGTGGTGGAGTTTAACTGGGGACCCCAGCTTAGGGCATCATCTGGCACCCCTCAAGAGCAAGGCTTCTCACAGTAGACCACATTTAACACAGAGACCCTCAACTAGCCAATAAGCACAGAATAAGAGCCTGGAATGGCAGGCCTGAACAGGATGAACACGTCATATCCCTCCCCGAAAGCCTCAGGGATCTTTGTGAAAGAGGAGGCAGAAAGGTTTTAAGAGTCAGAGGTAATAGATAGCATCAAAGAAATGGTGGGTTTTCTTGGGTGCAGAGGAGCCAGTATAAATAGGACAACAATTGTGACCAACCACATTCGCAAGACCCGTGCAAACCCATGCCACACAAAAATCTGTCCATAGAGCTGGGGACGTGGGCATGGAATGCCACCACTAGCTGGAGAGTGACTGGAATGTGACACCAGGAGAGGAAGAGTTGGGTTTTCTCTAGTGATGTGAGACCCCTGGTAGGCAGACCTTATTCCAGGACAAGCCCGGCTCTTAAGAGTAGTTAGCAATAAAACTGGACTCTCTGGGGGAAAGAGAAGAAGCCAGCTCCAAGCTGAGTGGGTAGGGAGGTAAGGCCGGGGATAAGAGTATACCTAGGAGGAGCTAGACAAGGGAAACCAAAAATCAAACCACATTGTATGAAATTCTCAAGGAATAAAAAAATATCTTTAAAGTATTCTGTGACTAACACAGAGTTTAAAAATAATCCAAAACAATTAGTATCAGGTAGATAATCTCAAAGATATTAATTTGTCATTTTGGTAGAAGAAGAAGGAGGAGGAGGAGGAGGAGGAGAAGGAGGAGAGGAAGAAGAAGAAGAAGAAGAAGAAGAAGAAGAAGAAGAAGAAGAAGAAGAAGAAGA
>NC_034598.1:28605694-28618291 GCF_900095145.1 Mus pahari
GCACTGACTGCTCTTCCGAAGGTCCCGAGTTCAAATCCCAGCAACCACATGGTGGCTCACAGCCATCCGTAATGAGATCTGATGCCCTCTTCTGGTGTGTCTGAAGACAGCTACAGTGTACTTACATATAACAATAACTAAATATTAAAAAAAGAAAGAAAGAAACGTAGCTGAGAGCATCATATAGGTTGTACTTGACATAATACATTCTTTCAATATGTGACAATCTGGGGGGGGGGGATCTCAAAAGAAGTTAAAAACAAGTTCAAGCCCACACAAGTAAGTGTTTGAGCCAAAATTAAATCTATGCCCATAGCCATTGCAAAATAATTAAATGTTCCCACTTTCACAGTTTTGTTTAAAAAAAAAAAAAAAACAGGGTTAAAAACAAATGTGAACCATGACTGTCCTTTTAGTGAATATCCTAAAGACAGTCTATATTCAACTTTAAGTTATGTTTCTGATGGACACCCTGGAATCCTTCAGATTGAGTAGATAAACAGAATGAAGGAAAGTTTTACGGGTGGGGAAAGGAGCTGCTTTTGAATATTCCCTACTGCTGAGTTTTAGCTCGCAACATGGCTTGCTGTGCAGACAAGCAGGGCCCAGGTGCTCAGAGATAGGGAACTGACAGGCAGAAAGGGGCTTGCCAGGGCTCTTTCAGGCTTTCTATTCAATAGAGCAATTTGCTGAAACAATTTAAGAGCATTGTTCATTTGAAACGAAGTTTAAATGCTATTTCTGAACACATTCCCATGAGTCAATACTTTTGCATTTTTGTAAGACAGGGCTGGGAAAATGAAATGGAGTTCACACTGCTGAATGTTAGTGTGGAACGTGCTAGCAAGTCAGGCTCTGGCAATCCCACTCAGAGTCTATTTTTGAGCTACAAGGTCATCTCAGAATCAAAGTTCAGCGATCTTCTTCATGACCTGCGTAACCACATTAACAACACAGCAGAAGAAATGGGAAACAATGTTTCTTCTGTTTGTTTTTCAATACAAGGTTTCTCTGTGGAGCCCTGGCTGTCCTGAGACTTCCTCTGTAGACCAGGCTGGCCTTGAACTCACAGCATCTGCCTGCCTCCCAAGTACCGGGATTAGCAGGAGCCAGGCTTTCTAACTTTTGAGAGTTAGTTTCCTTTCATTTCCAGCAGTTCCAAGGTTCAATGTTATCTGCGTATACTGGGATGATTACGTTAAGTGTGGATTTCCTAACGTGGCCCAACCAGTGGGATGCAGAGCTGTGTGCGTTCGAACAGTGGTCTTCTAACTTAGTATGTATTCTTCTCTTTTCATTGGTTCCCACTGTCTATGCAAAGAGGGTAATTATTCAGGTTAGTAAAAAGAGCTACAAATGAGACAAAAGGAAACTTCCTCTTGACTTCTATGTTTTGGTGGGCAAAGAAGTTGTGAGATTTATAACTTTGCTCCTATGAGCTTGGTGTTTATTTTACAGAACCAGGAAGAGAAGAGAAATATAGTATAAGACACACACACACACACACACACACACACACACACACACACACCCCTTAATAACATTGACTGAAATAGAAACGAATTGGGTGGGGGGAGCTGTGTGAGGCAGGGACAGGGAGGGGGCTATAGATCAGGATGCAAAGTGAATAAATAAAGTAATGGAAAAAAAGAAATAGCAATTAGACACATTTCGGAGGAATTATCATATTATGTGTACTTTATCATAGAATTAGAAATATGTCAAATGCCGGGCAGTGGCGGCGCACGCCTTTAATCCCAGCACTTGGGAGGTAGAGGCGGGAGGATTTCTGAATTCGAGGCCAGCCTGGTCTACAGAGTGAGTTCCAGGACAGCCAGGACTACACAGAGAAACCCTGTCTAAAAAAAAAAAAAAGGAAAAAGAAAGAAAGAAAGAAAGAAAGAAAGAAAGAAAGAAAGAAAGAAAGAAAGAAAGAAAGAAAGACATCAAATATGATCACTTTGTTGCTAAAGAGGGGAGGAGTGTGAAGACAGAGTGTGGAGAGTGTAAGCTGTGAAGATGCAAAGAGAATCTGTATGTTAGATCCTCATCTAACCACTGGCCCCCAAGCTTCCTCATGCTGTGACCCTTTACTCCGGTTCCTCGGATTGTGCTGACCCCCAGCCATGGTATTATTTTCATTGCTACTTCATAACTGTGATTTTGCTACTGTTACAGATTGTACTGTAAATATCTGATATGAGACCCCTGTGAAAAGGTTTTCCCATGCCCAAAGGGATTGAGAACCGATGATCTGAGTTCACATTTTTATCCGAATCTAGATCCAGCCATATGGTGTTTTCTGGACATGATAACTCCCTGACAAGTAAAGGCGACATACTTGAATGGATTTAAAAAAAAAATCGCTTTATTCTGATTTTTTTTTAATCCATTCTGCTCATCTCCAAATTGCTCTTCATTCTGAACCAAGGATGGGTTATTTAAGGCCTAGTCTAAACAAAGTCTCCTGGTCCAAGGTAATGAGCACGTGTGCTCATTTGGATCCCCTCCCCTCATCTTCTGGCTTAGGCAGTAAGCTTCAATTAAAAAATGTGGCCACTACCAGGACCGTGGAAATAGATGGTGTGGCAGAGAGCTTTAAGCACAAAAACTCTGCACGGTGCATAATGAACTGTAGATAAATCTATTTTGTTGCCCACCTGGTCATAGTGTAGTGTTCTAATTGAGAGTAAGAAGAAAGGACACGTATTGAAATAAGCACACCATGTCCGACATGCATGTGCAGTTGCTGTGTTGAAAAGTCCGGGTCTAACGTGATCACCATGTCCTGCAACAATAGGTCTCACCAACCGTTCTTCTGCACACATCCTGTCTTCAGGGAAAAGCTTCTCCAACACTCCCTTCTTTCCTATCCTTTTGTGCTACATCCACTCCAGTAGTGACAAGTGGGACAGGCCCCCCAAACCTGGGTGCTGTCCTGAGGTGAAAAGTTCACGGAAACTTAGTCTCCTGGAACCGTGGCATCCTGTATAACGAATGCTCCAATGTCCTTGCTTTAGTTGGTAAACGGATCNGTGTGCTTTCCCTTAATATTGCTTTATTATAAGTGTTCCTAAGGATTGATTTTTTTGACATATAGCTAAGTTAGACTCTAGGCAGTCCTTGATCCAACCCTGGGCTTGGGTAGCTAAGTCACTGCCCTACACACAAATTTACCATTCTCTAGGAAGAAGGAAGTTTGTGATTTAAAGAGGAACCAGAGTAGATACTTAGAACCATAGATAGCTAAGTTACACCCATACACAAGTGGACTATAGGAACTATGGCAAAGGCGTGAAGCCCTTGCCCCTGGCTTCTAAATTTAAGCTGACTTTAGGTGGAGCTGTTTTTGATCCCAGCTGTTAACATTGAATTTTATCCCAGTTGGTTCCTGACAGACAGAAGTGTTTGCGTTCCTCTGTTTTGTGTAACTTCCCTATTTTCTTCTGTATAAAAAGTCTGATGTTCCAGGCGTGGTGGCACACGCCTTTAATCCCAGCACTCGGGAGGCAGAGGCAGGTGGATTTCTGAATTCGAGGCCAGCCTGGTCTACAAAGTGAGTTCCAGGACAGCCAGGGCTAAACAGAGAAACCCTGTCTCGAAGGAAAAAACAAACAAACAAAAGTCTGATGCTCGATTTGACAAAATTATATTCAAATCCATACTCCTTTGTGTCACATCTGTTTGTCACCCCACTTCCACCGACTCTTTGCCCACCTGTAACGGAACCCAAGTTTTGCCCGTGGACCCAAGCAAGGTCTGTCTGCGGCACCTTTGCTGTTTCTTTTGCCTATAATTAAACAACTACTGGCTGCCTGTGTCTTTGAATTCCTCATCCCTCTGCCTCCAGCTCCTAAGCACTGGGATTACAGGTGTGTGCTGCCTTGCCCCGCTCCTCATACGTTGCTGAATTAAACTTTCATTGTATACCCGGCAAATTCCTTGAAAATCAGACCCATAAAATGTTTTTAATAGATTTGTTTGTGTATGCATATGTGTGTGTGTCTTGTGTCTGTGTGTGTCCTGTATGTGTGTATACACACACACACATATGCCCAAAAAGTCCAGAAGAGGGCACTGGATTCACCTGAAGCTGGAGTTACATGTGATTTTGAGCCACTTGCTCTGAGTGCTGGGACAGTCCTTCCTCCTGTCCTCTGGTAGAGCAGTAAACACTCTTAACTGCTGAATCATGTTGTCAGCCCCCCCCCCATTTCCCTTTATTTACTTATTTTTGTTTATTTACTTTTTTTTTAAAGATTTATTTATTTATTATATGTAAGTACACTGTAGCTGTCTTCAGACACTCCAGAAGAGGGCATCAGATCTTGTTANGGATGGTTGTGAGCCACCATGTGGTTGCTNGGATTTGAANTCCGGACCTTCGGAAGAGNAGTCGGGTGCTCTTACCCACTGAGCCATCTCACCAGCCCTTGTTTATTTACTTTTGAGACAAGGTCTCACTATGTAGTCCTAGCCAGGAACTCACTACGTTGCCGCGTAGACCAGACTGGCCTCAAATTCAGAGATCTGCCTGGCTCTGCCTCCCAAGAGCTGGGCTTAAAGGCATGTTCCACTATGCCCAACTTCCCCAAAAAACAATTTAACCACACAATTGTCAAGACAGTACAAAACAGCCAGGTAACAACTATCTGCCTGTGACATGCCATGAAGATTATACAGTATTCAGTTGTCCTAAATTATTTTAATCCAATTCATATTTGCTCAGCACTTCCTATGTGTCACAGAGACCAAAGGGCTGAAAATCTCTTCAACGGTGGCTAAATTATCCCTAACAACTTTTAGCCCATAATAATAATGGGTTATGATATTTAACCAACCAAATGCTATGAGGAGAATGAAGGAGAGCTAAAATGCTTGGCTATTCACTGTGTACTGGTTACAAAGTGGCGAGTCCTGTGAGCCCTTGGCTCAGTGAATGCTCAGTTTCTGGCTTAGAGGAGGAGAACCCTTACACTTGGTGCTGTCGGATGTCCACTTTCAAAGATGCCTCCTCTGGGGTCCTTCACACCTCTGCAGCATCTCCAGCATCTCCTGCAATGATCACTTTTCCTGATTGCCTTTACAAAGCCTTTGTTTTATATTTGTTCTTGATTCGATCTGCCCCATGAAGATAAGATGGCTTTTTATTGGTCTCTTGGTTTTTTGTTTGTTTGTTTGTTTTGCCTCTCTCGGGTTTTATAATTCCTGACCCTAAGAGGGCAACTCTGTCGAATCCCTCCCATGCCTTGATTTTGCGGAGTCCAGCTCTAGGTCTCAGCCAAGCTTTTCATTTTTCCCATTAGTAAAGAATATATTGGAAACACATTGTATCAAGATTCCAATTACTTGTTACTGTCTCCTGATTGGATTCACTCTTTGAAACAGCAGATAAACAGAATGTGTCCCTTTGCTCCGAGAGCGGTGCTCTGATCCTAGGCCAACACCAAGCTTTGTTTTTATTGCTCTGGTTAACGTAAGGACAATGCAACTCGGGAAGTCTGGGTCATTATCCCTACTTTATGGATGATGAACTTGAAAGCATAAATTACATGCCTCTATGGTTTTTGGAGATTCAAGGGTCTGAAAAAGATCACTTAAGGTGTACTATGTCATTATCTTCTGTTTATAGAGGAAGATACTAAAGATCAGAGAAGAAATTTGTACAAAGCCACTCAGAGCTGTGACTCACACTCGGGTCTGCTGGATGCCAAAGCCAAGCTTTTTCATCTGCCAGCAAGCCCCACTTCGGTGGCGTATGCACCTGTTAGTCATACACTTAGGAATCAGTTTGGGATTGGGAGAGCCTTGGCAGAGGTAGAATAACGAGGAGACATGTGGTAATGTTAGATGTGATGGCTACTAACTCCCTCCAAAGTTCTCCCAAGTCCTTTGCAATCCAGGAGCTTTATTCTCTCTGGTGGGTCAAAGAAGCAACATCATAGTCAATGTAGGTAACAATAACAACTCTCTCTGTATCTGTAAACTAGAAGGCACCGGATATTCAAGCAGTGAAGCTGTTTACCTACAATCTTTTAAGTAGGCACATCCTTAAATCAATCAATTAAAATTAATATCTCTCTCTCTCTCTCTCTCTCTCTCTCTCTCTCTCTCTCTCTCTCTCTCTCCCTCCCTCCCTCCCTCCCTCTCTTTCTTGAGACAGGGCCTCACTATATAGCTCTGACTGTCCTGAAACTCTGTAGACCAGTCTGACCTGAAACTCAGAGATCCTCCTGCCTCTGCCTCCCAAGTGCTGGGATTAAAGGCGAGCACCACCAACACTGGGCTAGCATTCCATCTTTTTAAAGTTATTTCCAGTTACAGTGCCAGTAAAAAACAAGGAGCTGAGTGCCAGGGCTCGAACTTTTGTAGCCCTAGCTATTTGGGAGGCTGAGGTAGGAGGAATGCTTGGAGCCAGGACTGCAAAACAGCCTGGATGACGTGGTACAGTCTATCCTATGAACAACTAAATAAAAACAAAAGTAACAGTACTGTCCCCGAGGCTGGTCTTTACTGTGATTATTCAGTATGTAGAAAAGTTGTTTCACAGTGCTGTGTGTAAGGATGCACCAGCAGTAAAACCCTGAATAGAACAGGAAGGAACCCTTGAAGATTATTTTATATCTCTAGATAGTAGTTACTATAAACATTATTTTACAGAATGATGAGATCTGCTGAGAATCATACTGATTTATTTTATTCATCGAAATATAAATCAAATTGCTTCATGAACTGTACTTTAAAGGTCATTTATCCCAGTAAAACTATATTCCCTAGTATAGTGAAGATTCTGGAATTTTGGTTTCTTTAAAAAACACAGAAACACACAAGAATGTGCTTTTGTTTTAATCACAGGTGTAGGGATGTGGGGCTGCTATGGACTGTCCTCAGCCGCTGACTGTGATTTGCCTCATGCTCTAGCAGAGGTGTTTTTGCTAGCTGTGTGTGACTTTGGAATTCTGGGAACTTTCCAGAGGGTATATAAATGCTAGTACCCTATAGGAGGGTTGAGTTGTGGTTTGTTAGTGGTTGTGCTCGAAGAAGAAACAAGAAAAGAGAAATTAGTCCTTCTGGAATCATAAGTCCATTTAAACTTGGTCTTCAAGAAAAAAGAAAGAAAGAAAGAATGAAGAGAAATTAGATTCAAGGATCTCTCTCTCTCTCTCTCTCTCTCTCTCTCTCTCTCTCTCTCTCTCTCTCCCCTGTCCTTTTTTCCCCTCCTGTCTTGTGATAGAGATGAAACAAAGAGATGAAACAAAGGGGATAAGGGGAATGAGAAAAAGAAGAACCCACAAACTAGCAAAGACCAGCGATACCCTAGCTACTACATCTCTTAAAATACAAACTCAGATTTTTTTCTTGTTGTTCTGCTTTTTAAGATAGGTTTTTACTGTGTAGTGCTAGGTGTCCTAGAACTCACTATGTAGACCAGGCTGGCCTCAAACTCACTGAGATCTGCCTGCTTCTGCCTCCTGAGTGCTGGGATTAAAGGTGTGTGCCACCATGTCCAGCTCGGAAACCATGTTTTAAAAAGCTGAGCATGATCATGTGAGCTTGTAATCTCGGCACTGGGTGGCAGAGACAGGCCAATTCCTCGGACTCCCTGGTCAGCATAGGCTACTTGGCAAGTTCCAGGTCAGACTGAGAACCTGTCTCAAAAGTAAGGTGGACGTTGCTTGAAGAACATAGTCTGAGGTTGTCCGTTGGCTTCCACATGCACACACATGAACTCACACCTGCACACAGCTGTGCATCCCACATATACACAGAAAGGTGTCAGGTACATAGGAAGATGCAAAAGAGGAAGTCAAGTGTGTGCTATAATGGGCAGAATGTAATTGTATTTAGAGTCAGAGTCTAACTCCACCACTTACTGTCTGAGAAACTTCTAGCAGGTTATTGAATCTCCTTATGCTTCAGTTTATTCGTTTCTAATAAATGGGCATCCAGGTACAGTGAGGTGCCCCTAAAGTCCCAGCATCCTGGAGGCTAAGGTGGGAAGATTATTTGAGCCCAGAGTTTGAAACCAGTCTGGGCAACACCTTGAGATCCTGGGTAAACGAATAAGTGAAAAAGTTAATAAATAAATAAACTTCAAAGGGGGAAATTGCGGGAACTACATACATAGGAATTCCTTTTTTTTTTTTTAGATTTATTTATTATATTATATGTAAGTACACTGTAGCTATCTTCAGACACTCCAGAAGAGGGAGTCAGATCTTGTTATGGATGGTTATGAGCCACCATGTGGTTGCTGGGATTTGAACTCCGGACCTTCGGAAGAGCAGTTGGGTGCTCTTACCCACTGAGCCATCTCACCAGCCCATACATAGGAATTCTTAATGTGAAAATTATTAATCCTCTTCCATCAGTGCCTGGCTCCTTGCAAGTGAGCGACACATGTTAAGCACCACTCTTATTACAAAGATGTATCTTAAGCCGGGTGTTAGCACTGTGCAGCTGTAATCCCAGGACTCCGGAAGCAGAGGCAAGAGGATCACCACAGGTTCTGGGGTGCTTTGGATCATGATTGGGGTGCCGGGCTAGCCATGACTAGACAGCAAGACTCTATTATTGAATTTGTTAAAGTAAGAAATAGAGACAGAAAGTGAGAGAACTATCCTCTTGTGTGCTGTGTAAAGTCTCCGGCAGTGAAGTTCGTGTAGTTGTGCTGAACCATAAACTTAAAGGCCAGTGGCTGAATGCGTCGCCTAACCCTGATGACTCAAGCCCTGCTGCATGCAGTTCGGGTTTCCAGACTGATTCAGGCCTTGGCAGCTTTCCTGAGGCTGACAACGAGAATGCCAATCAGTGCCAGGAGTGTTGAGCTTCTGTACCGTGGGGGGTGGGGGTGGGGGAGCCGTCCAAAGATGTGACTCAGGTGACTTAAACCCATCTTGATCACTGAAGCTCAGACTCACTCTGAAGATAAACGGGAAAATGCTCCGATCTAGTTACTGTGCTCTGGAAACATCTGCCTCTGAATTCTGGATTGTCAACTGAACCACTGCCAAGGGGCTAAACATAGCTAAAGTCTGTAAATTATAATTTGATCTGTCAGGTCAGGTGTCAAACAAGACCTGTGCAGCCAAATAGAGTGGTGACAATCGTCAGAGCAGGTACATCAATCGGTGGTATGTGTTTATGATAATATTAGTGAGTATTTTTTTCTCATTTAATCTAAATAAAGGGTGTCTGTTTAAACGTAGCAGTCAACACAGGCTCACAAAACTATTCTTCAGTTTAAATGATGTATACAGGGGAGAAACCTGGGGAAGTGGCTTGAGAATATCTTAATCTTTTCATGGTCCTGAATTGTCCAAAAGACTAATGTTAATGCATATTAATGGCTCCTGAGGACCAAGAAAAATTGACATAGACCTACTAAATAAATGCTCCAAAAGGCAATGGCAGTCAACTGGGACAGATATCAAATACAATACAGTAGTGTTTTAAGACTATAACTGGGGCTGGAGAGATGGCTCAGCAGTTAAGAGCACTGACTGCTCTTCCAGAGGTCCTGAGTTCAATTCCCAGCAACCACATGGTGGCTCACAACCATCTGTAATGGGATCCGTCGCCCTCTTCTGGTGTGTCTGAAGACAGCTACAGTGTACTCACATACATAAAATAAATAAATAAATCTAAAAAAGAAAGAAAGAAAAGACTATAGCTAGAGCTGCATGGATGACAGGGTGGGGGACGCACACCTTTAATGCTAGCGCTCAGGAGGCAGAGGCAGGCCAATCTCTGAGTTTAAGGTCTGCCTGGTCTACAAAGCTAGTTCTAGTGTAGCCAGGGCTCTACAAAGAAACCCTGTCTCAGAGAGCAAGACAAACAAAAGACTATTAAGAGATCTTCAAGATGGCACAGCAGGTAAACACTTGGTGTTGCAAGTCCGACCACCTGGTTGCATCCTCAGATCGCCAGAGTCCACTTAAAAAGACCAAGCATGCCGATGTCACCCCACAATCCCAGCACTCCTATGGCAGAGCTAGAGGTGGAGACAAGTTCATGAGCCAGCTAGCCTGTGGTAAATGTGCAGACCAGAAACAAGAGGAACCCTTGTGAAGTGCGAGAACCCTGACTCCTGAGAACTGTTCTCTGATCTTTACATGTGGGTGTGGCTGCATGCTTACCCGCACACATGTATATGCACATACTAATAAAACAGAAACAAAAATGAATATTTTTACCTTCCATAAAGATGGATGGATACACACAATAATAATAAGCAAAAAATAGTTGGGCACAGTGATGGTACACACCTTTAATTCCAGCATTCAGTGAGTTCCAGGATAGCCAGGGAATCCGCAACGCCCCCCCACACTCTATGTGTGTGTGTGTGTGTGTGTGTGTGTGTGTGTGTGTGTGTGCGCGCGCGCGTGTGTGTAGGCATGTATTCAGGGACCAGGCCAGAAGCCAATGTAGGGTGTCTTTCCTTATTATTGTTCTCCTTATTCTCTCACTGAGGCTGCAGCTCACAGATCGTCTAGGCTGGCTGGCAGTAAGCCCCGGGAATCCTCCTGTCCCCCGACACAGCATACACACCGGATTTCAGGTACTATGTCAGGCCTAGCTTTTTAGGTAGTTGCCTTATATCAGAATGCAGGTCTCGTGCTTGTGTGACAAGTACTTTACCAAGCCATCTTGCCAAAACCTAAGCTATACCTTAAAAGGCTTCTAAAGCCAGGAGTGATGGTGATGGCCTATAATCTTTTTTTTTTTTTTTAAAGATTTATTTATTTATTTATTATATGTAAGTACACTGTAGCTGTCTTCAGACACTCCAGAAGAGGGCGTCAGATCTTGTTACGTACGGATGGTTATGAGCCACCATGTGGTTGCTGGGGTTTGAACTCCGGACCTTCGGAAGAGCAGTCGGGTGCTCTTACCCACTGAGCCATCTCACCAGCCCCCAATGGCCTATAATCTTAAAACCTGGGGAGCTGAGGCAGGAAGATTGTAGCGTTCAAGACCAGCCTGAGCTATACAGTGAGACCCTATCATAAATAAACTTTATATTGTTTATTAGTAAATACTTCTCATGTGGGTCTAGGGGTTTCATAGAATAAAAATAGTTAAAACAAACAAACAAACAAACAAACAAAAAATGAAGCCGCTTCCATGCCCCCTCCCCAAAGTCTCAAGGACGAAAGGAGGGAAAGTTGACTTTGGGCTGTAGCGGGATGACCAGATCTCTATCCATTCGGTCAGTGAGTGCAGATATCCCCTGCTCTGTGCAGCTAAACCCCGGGAGGTGACAAGGATGGGGGCTGCAAAGGTCATCAGGAGAAATGACTGGCATTGCTCGCTCTGCCGAGACGGTGGAGCCCAAAATCAACAGCCCGGCACCAAAGGCCGTGGGGGTCAGCTACATGCTTTTGCCTGCACAGCAGCACTCTTGGCTTCAAGTTGCTACACTTGATCTTAGCCAAGAGGCCAAGAATCGATGCTCTGAGTTCCTTTATGAGGGAAAAAAAAGTTGGTAAACAAACAAACAAACACCAGGGCATTTGATTTACTTAGAGCCCTTTTGTCTCTGTAAATCAACAGATTTGGGGTATGGTGGCACATGCCTTTAATTCTAACATTCAGGAGGCAGAGGCAGGAGGATCTCTGTGAATTCAAGACCAGCCTGGTCTACAGAGTGAGTTCAGGCCAGCCAGGGCTACACAGTGAGATACTGTCTCTGAAAACAAACAAATGTAAGAAGCATAAATGGACACCTTGGAGTTGTGGCTGATGGAGTACCCAGGCAGAAGGCCAGGATTCGATTCTCAGCAATGAGAAAACAAACAAACAAACAAATAAACAAACAAACAGCTTTGGTGAGCATTTTGAGGGAAACAAAGTTTATGAGTCTGAGCTTGGAAGGCTGAAGGCCAGTGTAACCTGTCAGTTTCATCAAGGTAAGCTACAAGGTCTTGGATAGTCAACCAAGTGGACTTGCCTAGACCTCAGCCCTGTAATTCAGTATGTCATATTTAGCATTAAATGAATACCTCCAAGGTAAATGTGTCATAGCAATCTTGCCATAAAGAATTGCACGGTATAAGCAACAGATGTGGCGTTTTACCCACATTCATATTATTGCGCCCCCAGCCCCGTGTGTGTAACTATTTCTTTCCTTGTACTTTCAATGACATCTCATCATAACATCTACTCTGTGCCTTTTACATAAGGGCTGGGATCTAAACCCATGGCTTCATTTGTATACAGTAAGCATTCTTACCCAGGGAGACAAGTCTCCAGCCCCTTCCTAATCAAGAACTGCAGATAAATTGACGACCCAAGATGGTACTTGATGTTAGTTCGAATTTGATTTAACAATTGATGCTTCCTGGTCCAGAACATGAAATTATTTCCACAGCTTTTATGAAACAATGTCATAGCTGTATTATGTGCATATCCACAACTACATCTCCCTTTCCAACTTTAATAAACACTTACTTATTGCTTAGTCTGTTTAAAGCTCTCTGCTGTGTTAAGGCTGTCTTCTAATCTGCCTTGTAGGTTTTATATTATGATTAGATATCTAACATTGACAGTAGAAGGAGGCCGGGCGTGGTGGCGGATGCCTTTAATCCCAGCACT
>NC_034598.1:28618466-28653677 GCF_900095145.1 Mus pahari
AAAAAAAAAAAAAAGTAGAAGGAAAGAAATATTTACTAAGATGTTAACACTTAGCTTATAGTCTAGACATACTACCCTCTTCATGACTCACTTACAGAATGTATAACCAGGTTGAGCATGGTGCCCCATACCTTTAATCCCAGCACTCTGGAGGCAGAGGCAGGAAGATCTTGGAGTTCTAGGTCAGCCTGGTCTACTGAGTGAGTTCCAAGACAGTCAGAGCTACACAGAGAAACCTTGTCTTGAGAAATAAACAAATAGAATCTATAACCTGAGAATCTATACCTATGTGCTCTCCAGTGATGGCCTAAACAGATATGTGTCATCATATCAGGTCTTCTCTGAGACTGCCATTAAATACAAATCATCACTGGGGCTGGAAGGTGGCTCAGTAGTTAAGAGCACTGACTGTTCTTCCAAAGGACCTGGGTTGGACTCGCAGCAACCACATGGCAGCTTACAACCTTAACTGTAACTCTGGCTCTGAGGGATCTGCTACTCTTTCCTTCGGGTGCTACACAAATTGGATGTACAGGTACACATGCTGGCAAAACACCCATACATATAGAAAAGAAAAGAAAACCTAAAAGTCACTGTGACTACACAGTGTTGGTGGGAAACACTCAACATTGCCGTGCCTTCACAAGTGAACAAGCTTAAAGGAATGTCTGTGGGTGTTCACTATGAGTGGACAGTGGAGGTAATGGTGAAATCAATGGAGAAGGTTCTCCTTTCTCTTGCTACACTCTTAAATATCTTAATAAGAAACACACACACACACAAAACTACATATCAGGATTCCACTTATATGAAAAGCCCAGAATAGACAAGTCTACAGAAGCAGATATTAAGTCAGTGACTGCCTGGGTCTGTAGACCCCAGGACAGTGGAGGGAAAGAGGGGTGTGTGTGTGTGTGTGTGTGTGTGTGTGTGTGTGTGTGTGTGTGTGTGTGTGAGATGTTCCAAAACTGCTTAACAGTGGTTGCAATTTGCATAATCCTGTAAATATTTTCAAACTCACTGAAATGAATATTCTGAATATGTGATTGTATTGTGTCTTAGTGTTTTCACTGCTGTGAACAGACACCATGACCAAGGCCACTTTTATAAGGACAACATTTAATTGGGGCTGGCTTACAGGTTCAAAGGTTCAGTCCATTATCATCAAGATGGGAACATGGCAGTGTCCAGGCAGGCATGGTGCAGGAGGAGCTGACAGTTTTACATCTTCAGAAGGCTGCTAGTGGAAGTCTGACTTCCAGGCAGCTAGGATGAGGGTCTTATAGCTCACGCCCACAGTGACACACCTGCTCCAACAGGGTCACACTTTCTAATAGTGCCACTCCCTGGGCCAAGCATATACAAACCATTACATACTATATGTATATTATATCCCATTAAAGTTATTTTGAGACCCTGTCTCAAAACCAACCAACCAGCCAATGAAGAGTTAACTTGATTGAGAATGGTTTACTAATCTAATCATTCATTCATTCATTCATTCATGCTTGCATTCATTCATTCTTCTTTGACAGAGTCTCATGTAGCTCAGGCTGATTTCAAACTTGCTGTGTAGCAAAAGCTGATCTGAACTCTTGTTCCTTCTATGCCCATCTCCCAAGGCCTGGAACTATCAGTTACAGTAGCTATCAATTCCTGACTGCTAGTTCTTTATGAAATACCTCAGATAAAACTCTAGCTTTCTCCAGGGTTCTGTCCTCTGTTCTAGGTCAGCTCGACTACTATGTATTTCAGCCATGGAGAAGGTCTCTTGTCTGCATTTTGTCTGTTGAATCTTCCTGGTCTGCATTTTTTTGTTTGTTTGTTTGTTTGTTTTCGAGACAGGCCCTGGCTGTTCTGGAACTCACTTACTTTTTAGGCCAGGCTGGCCTCAAACTCAGAAATCCACCTGCCTCTGCCTCCCAAGTGCTAGGATCAAAGGCGTGAGCCACCACGCCTGGCTTGGTCTGCGTTTTCTTATCCCTCTCTCTAAATCATCAGTGGCACCTTCCCCCCAGCCTCTTTCCATGTGCTTCGCTGATTTTCTCAGGCATTTTAACACTTGAAGATAGCACATGCTAGAGAGCCCCAATTCGGAAATGTGGAAGCGGGTGGTTTGGGTGGAGATTCCCACTAAGGATGGATACGAGGTTTCTATTGTGGATCTCTTAGCAACTAGATTATTGAAAGCATCATTCATTGGTAATAGCAAACCTTTCAATTCTCTGGATGCCCTCCTAAGAAATCTACCCACCCCTCCTGCCTCTCCTTCTCCCTCTCTTCTCTCTGGCTATGCTAGCTCACACCTGTAATCCTACCACCTAAGAGGCAGAGACAAGCAGAGAGTAAATTTGAGGTCAGCCTGGACTACAGGTGAGACCTTGTCTCAAAAACAAAACAAAAAAAGCCACAACAGAAGGGAAGAATGGGGCGGTCTCCCCTGGAGGGGTGGCGTGGGGAGGAGGGAGGGAGGGAGGGAGGAAAACAAAAGGGGAAAGGAAGGAGGTTGCTTTACCCCCAGTGGGGGCCTTACCTGTCACCAGCAGAGGCTGCAGAGGCTAAAGGGGGTTCCTCTGGGAACTCCTCACTTGCTGAGGGTGGAGGAGGCTGCCTGGCTCTCCCTCCTGGGCTTGCCCATCCTGCTAATTTTAGGCTGCTTCCTCATGCTGCTGCCATGAGTGTCAAAGCATGCGGCTCCCCTCGGAGGAGCTATTTTCTCCTGTAAGCCTCACTTGTTTGCTTCCAACTTCTCCCTCTTCCTCCCCCATGGTGGGACTGAGGTAGCTCACTGTCATATATATATGTCATATATATATATATATATATATATATATATATATATATATACTTAATATATATCTTTCAGGGGCTTGTTAGCATACAAAATCCTGGGTTCAACCCCAGCACTAAAAGAAAGAAAAAGAAAGAAAGAAAGAAAGAAAGAAAGAAAGAAAGAAAGAAAGAAAGAAAGAAAATGTGAAAAACCCTTTCAAAATTACACTTACTCTGATCTGAATTTAATCCTGCATCCAAAAGACTAAAGCAAACTTCTCACTCTGGATTTTAGCTCTACCTGTCAGTAGCCAGGTTTCTAAGTCATGTTTGTCTGAGAGATATTTACTAAACTGCCCAGGGTCACTGAAGCACACAGATGAAAGAAGCAGACCCTGGTGAAGTCTTGGGCCCAGGACATCAAACTTCTGCTATGTCGGTGTCAGCAAGAGAAATCCCGTTCCTGAGAAGGCACAGAGATATTTCAATACATAAAGACCTGAAGGCAGAAGTCTAACAAATTCCAGCTTAGAGTTGGATTCTAGACAATGAAGAGATTTGCTCACTCAGTTTGTCAGTAATGGATGTGAATACAGTATTCTGCTAGGCACTAGAGGTAATAGAGTTGTAGCCATCGTTACTGTCTCCAGTAGAAAGGTTGTAATCTAAACAGGAAGTAGCTAACACTGCTTAGATGTACTGATTGTGTTCATGGTCTTCTCTGAGGTCTTGTCTTTTCCTCTAGAGATACTGCATCAAAACATTTTCATAGGCTTAATAAAGATTTCTAAGAACTTATTTTTCCTTTTTAAAGTAATAAATGGTTTGGGCGGTGGAGATGGCTCTGCAGATCTCCCGTGCCTGATGACCCAAGTTTGGTCCTCAGAGGGAGAGAATCAGCTTCCCAAAGGTGTCCTTAGACCTCCACATACATGCTGTGGGCATGTGTACGCAGCCTTACACGTCCACCTACAGTAAATAAATAGCCTTGGGAAGAGAAACAATCCATCAGTCACCAAGTTTCTGACCGTAACACTTTAGATTCGTTCCATCTTGAAGATACGTGGCTAAAGAGATCCAAGCTCGCTGGCTGTGGTGGCCTAGGCTTATAGCCTCGGCGCACAGGAGGCCAGGACAGGAAGAGTCCCTGCAGCCTAGGCTATGGGGTGAGCTCTGTGGATATAGGTCAGTACAGAACACTTGCCTAGCGTGCAGCCGGCCCATGTGGAGTCTTGAATCCCTCCTACCACACAAAGTAATAGCAGCAAACGGTATCTCAACACTAAAACAAACAAACGAACTTAACATTTACTGTTCTGTGGGGTGTTCATTTTGTTACCAACACTGCCAAAACTTGTAAATGGGGGCGATTTGAAACTCTGCTTCGGAGTTTAGCCTGCTGGCGAAAGCGTCCTGTTACGGATGGGAGGGAACTCGTAGCTGAGCTTGGTGGTACACGCCTTAAATCCCAGTGCTCTGGAGGCAGAGGTAGGCGGATCTCTGTGAGTTGGAAGCCAGCCTGGTCTACCTGGTTTAGTTCCAGGCCAGCCAAGGCTACACGATATCCTGCCCCTCCAAAAAGGTTAGACAGATGAAACTGGCTTCTTGTGGTGGGGGCTTGGGGTGGGGGAGACACACAGCATCCTGATTTGCTTCATAACATCCCATGTTTACAGAATAATTTTTCTTTGATTGAATATGTATATAGATTTTACAAGCAATGTGGACAGCATAGCATTTTTCTTGGTCTCACATTTTTGTTATTTTAGAATAGTTAAACTGTATTGGGCAAAGCGCAAGGGACAACTATAATTTATCCCTTAGAACCCCATGTCCTTCTGATCTCCATTGCTCAATCCCTTTAGGCTATCACTTCCTGTGCTATGTTTATAAGAGTACAGTTTCCAAGGCCGGGCATGGTGGCGCACGCCTTTAATCCCAAGACTCGGGAGGCAGAGGCAGGTGGATTTCTGAGTTCAAGGTCAGCCTGGTCTACAAAGTGAGTTCCAAGGCTATACAGAGAAACCCTGTCTCAAAATAAATAAATAAATAAATAGATAAATAAATAAATAAATAGATAAAGAGTACAGTTTCCAAACACCAGGAAATATTTGCTTACAGAAACACCAATGCTGGGATACTCAGTGGGGAAAGACACTGGCTGCTGCATCTGAAGACCTGAGTTCAATCCCCAGGTCCCACACCAAAGAGAGCACCAGTTTCTTAAAGTTGACCTTCAACCTACACACCCTGCCACTCCCAACACTAAATAAACACGTTTTAAAGCTTAAAAGAATGTCAGTAATTTAGCCTGTCTGCCTGCCTGCCTTCCTGCCTTCTTTCCTTTCCTCTTCCTCTCCTCCCCCTCCTCTGTCTTCCTCTGTCTCCTGAATATCAGGATTAAAAGCACATGCTACTACACCCTTTTAGGACAGTCTTTATTTTACTTTTCCTAAAGAGGCTGGCCTGGGTCTGCAGGTACAAGCTTGGAATTCCAGCACTCCAAGAGGCTCTCTATAGCAGGAGGCTCAGGACTTCAAGCTACCTAGCAAGTTTGAGGCTAGCCTAGGCTATACAAGGCCTTGCCTCAAAAACAAACAAATAAATAAAAAATAAAAGATGAAGTTAAGCAAAACAGAAATGTTGCCAACCACAATACAAGAACAAATATCAGTAGGCATTTAAGAATTTCCAGGGCCCAGTGTTAGTGGCGCAAGTCATTAACCCTAACATTAGGGAGGTAGAGGCAGGCAGATCTGTGTGTGTGTGTGTGTGTGTGTGTGTGTGTGTGTGTGTGTGTGTGAATGCATACATGCTGCAGCCATGAATGTAGAGATCTGATTCCCAGTTATGCCTCTCCTTTCACCACATGGGTAGTTTCCAGATATTGAAATCAGTTCTTTAGGTTTATCTAGAAGTACCTTTAGCCATTGGGCCATCTCATACCTATCCCATCTCCCACACTTGTACAACTTTGGTGATGTCCATTAATAAGAACTCATAAGAACTTCTATCTTGGGATTGTTGTGAGATAGAACTGATGTTAATAATAATTTATGATGCAGTTAAGTCTTTTTTTAACTGTTGTGAAAAAAAACCAAAATAAAGTAAAAAAGCAAACCAATAAGGCAGTTTGAGAGCATCTCTGATAAGGAAGTGTAGTAACAGCTGGAGCGATGACTAATCTCCGGTGCACAGACACATCCCCCCCACACTGGTGGAGGGCCACACTACGTGCCATTCTTCGGGGTTCTAGCTGCTTGACTGTAGGTTGTATTTCTGCAATTAGCTAATGAGAAGCAGAGAGTCATGTGACTATAAAAAGAGAATGTTTTCGAGACAGTTCCGGCTTTCACAACTCAAAGATCACTGCCGTTTCACACAGAGACAGTGTGAAACAGAGACGAAAATTGAAGTCAGAAAGTAAATTTGGACTGACAATGAAGGCTTGACTAATTGTGAAAGTGAAAATTGAGAAGATGCAACTAATATTTTCTTATGTTGTTGACTTAGTGGAGTATTTTATAACAATTCATCAATAAAGTTACTTTTAATATGCTAGGAGTTATTCTCTCTCTCTCTCTCNAGACAGTTTAATGTACTCCTACAGAATCGGTGCGAAGGCGGGAGCTTCTTCATGGATAATTCAAGAGCAACAGAACTTTGGCTCGAAGATGTGAATTTTCAGTTGGATGTAATTGCAGCTGTTTCTTATGCTGAGGTATAAGGCTAAGTTCAAGGACTTCCTGGGCTACATGATGAGTTCAAGTTCAATGGCTCAACTTCCAAAGATTGTCTCAAAATTCAAAAAAAAAGAAAAGAAAAGAAAAAGAAAAAGAAAAAGAAAAAGAAGAGAAGCTACAACAGGTAAGGCAGCTCCTAGTTACCACAAAACAAAAAAAGTGAACTTTTAGTGGTGACATTTCAGGAGGGTGAAGCTTTAGGGACCTTTAGGGAACAAGGGCACAGTGTTAAGCACCCTTAGACTCGTGTCTGTAGGCTGCCTGTTGTGGGTAGGAGGGGCCAGCTCCAGAGGCTCAGAGAGCAGAGTATCCGTTTTGTTCCATCTCAGTGGAGGAAGGAGGTGCTGTAGGGGCACTAGAATATGCCTGACTTTTCTGTCAACAGAAGACCAAGGACTGCCCATGTCTTCCTCCTCCTGGGGGTTGGCACTGAGAAAGGGTACTGGGTGCCCCTCCCACAGGCACCCTCCCTCACCAAGACACACCCAGCCTCACCCCATGGTTTGCCCACAGGCCGATTCCTCAAAGATCAGAAAGATGAATGATTCAGAAGTGCCTACTGCTCTGCTTAAACTATGTAATCCCCAGATCTGTGCTTGTTCTTTCCTTCTCTCTCTCTCTCTCTCTCTCTCTCTCTCTCTCTCTCTCTCTCTAAGACCATACCCCCTTCCCCATTACAACTAAAGGAAATTGTTTATTTTTGAGGTATGTTGAAGTGGAAACCTAAGGGTTCTTCGGAAAGCTGGTTGGATGGTGTTTTGCTGGGGCAAACACGTGAAGGAACGTTTCATTAAAGTGGACACAGGTGTGAGAGGCTCAGGCAGACTCGTGAAGGGACATTTCACTGAAGCAGACGCAGGAGAGAGGATGTTCTGCTAAAGCAAGCATGGGAAAGGGCAGGTGATGAAGGAAGGATTCTTTGCTAACAACATGCATGTATTGGTTTGTCTTTCATTGCGTATTTGAGCTGCATTTGTCAGGATTCCATAGAGAGAAGCGCACCAAAAAAACCTTCTAGTGCTGTGTTGCAGTGTCTTGCCCCTTTCAAGGACTCGGGCTGATTTGATCCAGGTGCTGAGGCGAGGCATGTGGAGGACACTTGCTGTCTGATGTTCAGAGGGCATAGAAAGGACTCCACAGAGTGGCAGAGAGCTTGATTTGCTGGCACAGCTATCTGTGCAACACTCGGGGGTCTCAAGTCTTCATTGATCTTTGCTTCCTTGAGAGAGGTGCAGCTGAGAACTCCTGGTGTCCCTCCAGGTTCCTCCTGCCTACTTGAGCTGAGGCTGAGGCCTGGCTGTCTCTGCTAGGTCCTGTCACCACTGTTGCTAACCTGACTCTACCAAACTGCACTGCTGGTGTATCCATGAGGTGTTTCGAGTGAATCGAGCTGCTTGCTAACCTGTGAACTGAACTGCAGATTTCCAGCCAACACAGATGGGAGTTGCTCCAAAGAATCTTTCTACATTGGTCCACTTCTCCTGCATCCTTTCTTTCCCACTACCTCTGGTGGGTGGTGGGTTGCAAGAAAGGTTAAAGCACTTAAGAACCATCATTAAAAACAGGATTTGAAAAAATTAAAGTTACAGTGTGTTCTTATGTCGCTCAGGCTAACCCTAAACATAGTAGGTAGACAAAGACAACTTTGAACTCATTCTCCTGCCTCTATTTGTCTGCATGTAACACCATATCTGGTTTATTTAATTATGAATGCTAGGCAGTCACTCTATCAACTGCACTAAATTCTCAGCACAACAGGCTTTTTAAGAATAATTCAAAAGAAAGAAATATTATCATGGGCGGGGCCAGCACTTGGAGGTGGAACCTGGTCCATTGCCAGGAAGAGGTGGACGACCTAGGCTCGGGTTATAGAGTTAAAGACTGTATGACTAAGAAGAGCCCCACAGGCACGTAGTAGTCCTATGCTTGGTCATTAGGGAGTGGCTCTATTTGCAAAGAATTGGGAGGTGTGGCCTGGTTGGAGAAAGTGTGTCACTGCAGGCCAGTCTCTCTGCTCTCCAGCTGTAGACTCCCGGTCAGGAAGAACTCTGGGGTCCTGCACCAGCACCACAGAGTTGACTTCGTCATGGTATCTCTTCCCAGAAATAGAACAGTGTCAGGGATACTGTCTCAGGAAAAAAAAAAAAAAAGAAAGAAAAAGAAACAAGGGGCTGGCTGCTCGAGCAGAGGACCTCAGTTTGGTTCCCAGTACCCACATGGTGGCTCACATTCATCTGTACCTTAATCTTAAAGGGATCAGATACTGTATCCAGCCTCTATAGATACCACACAACCATATGGTAGACATATGTGTAGGCAAAATACCTATCTATATACATAAAAATTACTAAACAAACAAACAAACAAAAAACCCCAAAGGAACATTTACTGTGGGCCCACAGATCCCTCTGCTTACAAATTCGTCTTTAGAAGTGTTCTTGCTCACTGCTGGGAGTGTCTACAGGTTCTTTGAGGAGGTAATTAAAGTTAGGGTTCAGGGATTGACCTAACCCATTATGATTCATGGCTTTACAAGGACAAAGTCAGGTCTAGGAGACAGAATGCAGACAGAAGGCCTCAGAGCAAGGAGGTGGCTATTTGCAAGCTGAGGAAGGAAAGATTTTTTTTTTCATTCCTAGAAAAACAAAACAATAACCCCCGCAACCCCCCCCACACACAAAAACAAAAACAGCCTACATCTTCATCATGGACTTCCAGCTTTAAGAACTGTGAGATAATAAATCATTTAGGTTATGTTTTTTTCTTTTGTGGTAATGGGGATGAAACCCAGATTCTTGTGCTTGCTATATACCAACCCTAAATTATGTAACTTATGCTATTGAATAAATTCTGTTACTGAAGACACCCCATTTGTGGTATTATGGTAGTTTTCAAAACTCAATATAAAAACATAAAAAGACTGGGGCTGGGGAGGTGGCTCAGTGGCTAAGAGCACTGACTGCTCTTCCAGAGGACCTGGGATTGATTCCCAGCAACTACATGGTGGCTCACAACCATCCATAATCCATAACAGGATCTGATGCCCTCTTCCTGTGTGTCTGAAGACAGTGACAGTGTATTCATATACATAAAATAAATCTTTTTTTAAAAAAAATTTTTTTTTTGTCAAAACTTTTCTTCCCTCAGGACGTTGTCACATACACCTATAATCCCAGAACACCCAAAATGGAAGCTGAAGGATTGGTGCAGATTCAAGGCTAGGCCTGTCTACATGGCACGGTCCAGGCTAGCCAAGGTTACATATTGAGGCCCTGTCTCATAAAATGCTAATGCTGCCAGGCCACTGCAACACATGCCTTTAAACCCAGCACTCGGAGGCAGGGGAAGGCAGATCTTTGAGTATAAGGCCAGCCTGGTCAACAAAGCAAGTTCCAGGACAGCCAGGGCTACACAGAGAAACCCTGTTTCAAAGACCAAAACCAAACAACAACAAAACTAAAGCAAAACCTCGTGTTAGGCTAACGTCAGTTGTCCTCAGTTTTGTAAATGGTATCAGTTATTCAGCCAGTTGCTGAGTGGTAAAGCTTCTAGTAGCCTCGCCAGTCTCTTAAAACCACCCAGTGCAACCCTGTTAAGCCCATCCACAAAGCAAGGGGTTCTTGTTTGTTTTTCGAGACAGGGTTTCCCTGTGTAGCCCTGGCTGTCCTGGAACTCACTCTGTAGACCAGGCTGGCCTCGAACTCAGAAATCCACCTGCCTCTGCCTTCCAAGTGCTGGGATTAAAGGTGTGTGCCACCACTGCTGGGCAAAGCAAGTTTTTAACCTGTTTGCTTTTGCTTTTGCTATCCATTTTATTTTATGAAGAAATACTTTCAGAGATTCAAAAAAGTAAAAAAAGTCAAGAGGTGAAGTCAGTAAGCTGGGTGTCTTGACTCCAGGGGCCCTCAGTTTTATTGCTAAGTCTTATTTTATTAGTGTGTCTGTGAGTATGCGTCGTGTGCCTACCCCAGGTCTTGGGAGTTGAACTCCAGTCCTCTCTGGAAGCGTGAACACACTCTTCCTTAGCTGCTGATACCATCGACGTCTAGTGGATCTGAAAGCCCAGTGTCTTGGTCTCAGCTTCTCCTCCTGTAATATTCCACAAAATGGAATGAAACCTACTTCCAAAATATTTTCTTGGTCTGAATTCTGAATCTGCGGTCTCTTTGGCATCTTCCAGAAAGCTGAAGGTAGCTGGTCTCATCTGTAGTAAAGGATGCAGAAGTTCCTAGAATGTACACACAGTTGCCTCTAGGTCTAGGGCAGAGGTTGAATCTTGGTCCATGGCTACCTCCAGACTCCTGGCTAAGACCACCTTATCACAAATGCCTGGATCCACAGTCAACCCCAGGCCACGGATTCTAATGGCTCACTAGCTGATTCCATAGATTGTCACAGGCTGATTCTAGCAAGACACTTGCAGATTCTAGTCAGTCACTGACCACACCAAACAGGTGTCAGGGACCTTGCAGGGTGTGGTTCTTCGGTGAGGACAGGGGCAGCAGGTGAGCAGGCAGAAGATAGAAAGCAAATTGACTTCAACCTTCTTCACACAATCTCTGTTCCTGCTGTTTTGGCCTCCACCACTACTAACGTCCATTTGGATCACTGCAAAAGGGTGACAACAATCTCCATCACCTCTCCCTATCTTAACAACGGTTCTGTTCCACACCAGATGTTCCTTTTTTCCCTTAGCTCCTCTGGTTGCAACATTCTTATCTTTCCTTGGCATGAATTTCTTGCTCATGCCCTACTTGATTGACTTTCTGTCTGAATTACACCTTCTACCTACCTCCAACCATGTCTACTGTCGCCGTGCTTGACCTACAACAACCTTCTTTCAGTTCCTTGGAAACATCAAGTTCTTTCCAACCTCAGTGGCTTCAGTCAAGATCAGGAGACCGTTTTGGTTTTCTCATTTCTTCCTAGGGATGGATTTTTACCTATCTATCTCTTGACTCTGAGACTCATATATGCCTGTGAGACCCATGTATGCCTGTGAGATTCACGTATGTTTGTGAAACTCATGTATGTCTGTGAGACTCATGTATGCCTGTGAGACTCAGGTACACCACTGAGTGTAGCTGAGGATGACCATGAACTCCTTATTCTATTGCTTCTACCTCACAAGTCATTCCTATTCCTTCATTTTCCTTTTTCCTCCCAGGTTTATTTTATGGGTATGTTTTGCCTGACATCGGACACCCTAGAACTGGGGTTACAGATGCTGTGAGTCACCATATGGGTGGTGGGAACTGAACTCAGGTTTCTGCAAGAGCAACAAGCAGTCTTAACCACGGGGAACCACCTCTCTGGCCCCTCAGATTTCATCTTTAAAAGCAACTCCTCCATGGAGACTTTCACTGTCCATCCTATATCAAGGATTCCAAGTCCTCTCCTGTTTGATGGTAGTCCTGACAGAAAAATGAGGTCTTGTCTCAAAAAAACAAAACGACTATGAAAGAATTAAGCAATGAGAAAGTTTGTGAGTGCTCTCACATTTCAACGCTGAAACTATGCTTTCTTTTAAGTATTTTACCATTTTATACTGCAATGCCAGGGAAGGGTTGAATCTCCCCCACCCCACCCCCAAACAGACAGGAACTGATCTGGTGTAACTCACAGCATCACAGCAGGGTCTTTATTCTGTTTGAGCTAGCTCGGTCCCCTCCAACGCAGGGCAGGTTTGGTGGTGGAGAAGCCCTGTATATCTATTGGGGCAAGACTTTATAGTAGGCAGGAAGGTGGGAGGGGGAGTGTTTAAGTATCTAATTGGGAAGCTCCCGTGGCCTTTAACATAATTGCCTGGTGCTGGGAGTCCTATCATAAACTTAGTTTCTGCTCCCCTCCGCATTGGTGGTTGTTAGGCGGGGGGGGGGGGGGGGCTTGTAACCTGGGGGTGCAGGTTTGCTGGGGGAATAACCTGGAGACCCTGGTCTTGTTGGGGGTTAGGCTAGAAACTGGAGCTAGATTCAGGTTTTGTTGGGGGTGGGGCAACTTGGAAACTAATGTTAGGTACCAGCCTGTTAGATTACCTGAGTTCAAACTTAGGTCAGGTTCTCCAAAATGGAGTTGCAATACTTCTTTTACATACTGTAGTAGTCTGCGATCTGAACCTCAGGGCACCTATGTGATCTTACTGGGAAATAAGATCTTTGTAGATACAATGACGTTAAGACAACCAACGAGTTCATAATGCATTGATGTGGGCCCTGATCCAGTCGCTGGCATCCTTAGAGAAGGGAAAACTTGAATACAGACATTCAAGGGAAAACATCAAGTGTAAGGTGGAAGAAGGAATCAGGGTGATCTACTTCCACATGGCTTGCCAAGGACCTGTGGCAATCACCAGAAGCCAGGAGAGAAACATGGGGAAAAAAATTCTCCCCTTAAAACCAGAGGGAATCAACCCGTGGCTGTCTTTTAGGCTCTGACTGCTAGAATGGGAGACAATTTTATATTGTTTTAAGAGACTTGATTTGGGGTAATTTGTTGTAGTCCAGGAAATTAATTTACATAGACCAATCTGTAACTGTTAGCATTCTGTCTAAACTCTACCCCACAGCTACCTGGGATTAAAGTGCTGGCATTAAAGGCGTGCACCACCACGCCCGGCTACTTCTTTATCTTTTTTATAAACACATCAGTAACCATCTCCTAATCTGAAGCAATTTTTCAATAAAAACAAGCAACCAACTCAGCCTACTGTGATTGACTACAGATTAACATTCACACCAAAATATCAGGCTCTAGTATGGTTGGTATAAGCCAGGTGCTATGGCCTACGCCTGCAATCTCAACCATTCTGAAGGGAGGGTCCACAAGTTTGAAGACAGCAGAACTTAGCTTGGCTGAAGTACCCAGTAAAGCCATAATACTGTGTAAAAGTAACTACTATACAATTTCAAAACTGCGTTTCGAGGTCTCTTGTTTTAAATGAGGCTGTCATTTTATTTATACCTATCCTCTGCTGGTCTTGTATTTCCTTCACTCTAAGCTAGCAGTACAGTTGTTTTGCATGGGAATACTCCCCCCCACACACACACCCTGCACCCCCTTCTTCACGATAGACACACACTCAGAGATTGATAGCTACGGGATTTCCTCCAAAGGATAAAGAGGGCATGGAACCTCTGTTTAAAAGGTTAAAATGTCAGCAAGCTACTCCATGCTTTTGGTCTTGGCGTCTTACCGAGCAAATCTTTTTTTCTTGTTCCAACAAATTGTCCTCCATTCACTCACTGGGTCCTTTTTTGAGACACAACAGACAGATTTAGTATCAAGATGATGTTAAAATTGGCCTGTGAAATCTGGATTTAGTTTTCATGAAGCAGGAACTGTAGCTGTAAGCCCTGTTTTTCTCTGAGTGTAAGAGTTTGGGTAATTTAACCTCATATCTTCCAAGGAGTTAGCTGAAAACGTGAGCCAACACTGTTCCGGAACCTGAAGCAAGGACGTTGACATTTAGTAAGATTAGGCTAAGCCATTGCTCCATTGCTATCATATAGTTTACATGTTCAAATTTGGCTCAGGTGAGCTTAAGGGTTTAAAATGAGCCATCGGCTTTTCTAACCACATTTGTAATGGTTTCGTCTGCTACCTCAAAACCAAAATTAGGAAAGGTGGAATAAAATTATGAAAAAGCTAAAACCCTCCAAGCAGAAAGACAAACCAAAGTGAAATTTTCACTAAGTAGCCCTTGACAACGCCGAAACATTGTTAAAAACACACCGACAACAACTACAACAACAAAAAAAATAGAAGAAGAAAGAATTTGACAGCTTCCAGTCCTAACCGGCTGCATTAGCGTCTGAGAGCTGGGAACCGCAACACTGCGCAGGCTCCTGGGTCAGAAGAACCCTCAGAGGTCTCCCGCGCAGGCGCCCGAATGGGGAAGTGGGCGGGGTCGCGCATGCTCCGCGGCTCACTTCCGGCCAGCCCCTCCCCCTGCCCCCTCCCCCGCGAAACCACCGCCCCTCTCCCTTGTCGCCAGCCTCTCCCCTTGTCGCCAGCCTCTCCCTTGTCGCCAGCCTCTCTCTCGGCTCTCTCCACCCCTCGTGGTCTCCGCCCTGCTCGCCGCCAGCCCTTCCCCTCCCGCTCCATCCGGGTCGCTGACGGCTGTCTCTCGGGCCGGAGAGTGCTGGCGGCAGCGTTTCTCGGAGGAGCCTGGGAAAGTTTCCCGGGCGAGCCGGGCAGCGGAGGCAGCGGAGCTGCGGCCGGGGACGCCGGAGGAGCCGTGGTCATCGGCGCGGCCGGCTGAAGGAGGAAGGTCTCGGGAGCTGGAGAGCCGCCCAGAGGTCCAGGGAGCGTCCGTCCTCCATCGCCTAGGGGCTCTCCCTGCCCTGAGAGACCCGGTGAATCGTTGCCCCCGTGGGTTCGGGGTAGTGTGACGGAGGCGAGCTCCGCTGGGGCCTTGGGGAAGGGCGCCCGCGTCCTCAGCGTTTCCCGGGGCCGGAGTGGTGTACCGCCCTCGGGGAAAGGATCTCCCTGGGGCCGAGGCCGTGGGGGCTGAGCGCGGTGGGGTGGACCCTCTCCCCGGCTCGCCCGTGGGTAGCTGCGGGAGTGTGACTGGCCGACCCGTGAGGCTGGGGTGTGCAGACCATTCCTCTGCCCCCGAGCCGCGGGAGCTGATCGTGAGGTGCATGGTCAGGGAAAGAGGAAACCAAACTGCCTTGCTTTCTCCTACCTGTTGCTGGCGAGAGAACGTCTTTCCAATACTGGTTCTGACTTTTGGAGGAAAAAAAAAAAAAGGGTACCCAAACGAAGCGCATTGAAAATCGGAGATATGTTCATGTCTCATGCTAGCCTTGAAAACAGAGAGAGAGATGCGGAAAGACAATGCAGAACTCTCTGGAACTTTCGAGTTTTGGTGTCCCAAAGGGATGAAATCAAACTTGTGCTGATGGGAGTGGAGTGAGGCAGCTTCGGCACTTTCTAAATAAACATAAATGCAGGGAAATTATGTTTTGAAACCTCAGATTCAGCGTAATGAATTGAGTGATTTTGAACAGCAAGGATAAGACTGACTTCTATTAATGCTTCTTAATGCATCGTGCTTTTTAAAGAAAAGTGAAGGTTTTTTTTTTTTTATGGTAATGGAGGATTCCCTCACTTGTTTGTGCACCATGTGTGCCCGTAGTGCAGGAGGCCAGTAGAGGGCGCAGGATTGATTCCCTGGGATGAGTTAAACACAGAGAGCAGCCATGTGGGTGCTGGGAATTGAATCAGGATCCTTTAAAAGAGCTCTCAGCCCCGTATGTATGTCTTTCAAGCATAGAAGTTATATAGATTTTCCTATCAAAAGTTAACCCCGTCCCCAGCCCGGTCTTGTTTGAAAAAAAAAAAAAAATCAGCAGTCCTGTGATTGTTTTTCATCTTCAAGTAATTTTCCTAGAGGTATGTATTATAATCACATTGATGGCCGGGTGTGGTGGTGCACGCCTTTAATCCCAGCACTCCAGAGGCAGAGGCAGAGGCAGGCGGATTTCTGAGTTTGAGGCCAGCCTGGTCTACAAAGTGAGTTCTAGGACAGCCAGGGCTATACAGAGAAAGCCTGTCTCGAAAAACAAAAACAAAAGCAACAACAACAACAACAAAATCACATTGGTTTGGTTTTAAAATTAAATTAGTAGAGAGGGTTCGACACTAGCATTTTGACTTATAAAATGGAGTCGATTGTTTGAAATTACAACTTGATAATTTCTAATTTTGTAAATAGCTTATTAGTATAAATAATGAGATAGTTTAAATTGTTATTTTTATTCTAACGTTCCATTATTGGTTTTATTTATGTTACAGATAAGAACTTCAGTTTTCTGTTCATGTGGAGGTAGGTATCAGATTGTGGAATTCTGTGGGCTATGGGAGACTGCAAGATTATGTTTCTGCAGTTGGCTGAACACTTGCTTGTTTGGGCATTGGACACATGCCTTATTTACTGTTCTCCTTAGATGTATTCAGAGGCGAAAACCTAATTTCACTAGAGTATTTATATAAGAGAGTTAAAGCCAGGTACTGTTAACCTTTGCAAAGAATAGTGGAAGGTGATGTCCTTTCCTAAACATTTGTATATGATCCATTAAAAATGCGAACTGAACTGTAACCCTGAAGCATATTATAAATATTAAACAACTGCAGCCCTCAGTTTAGCTTAACACTTGGTAAGAGAGCAGCTTTCTTTGAAGTCTTACTAACCTTTGTTTTTCTCCTCAGACATAGGGTACCTCCAAATTTCCAGTGTTTCAGAAGGGACTTTTGTATTGAAACTGGAAGACCAAAGTCATTACAAGCATGTTGTGCTGGGGAAATGCATCCTATGGACAACTAGGTTTGGGTGGAATTGATGAAGAAATTGTACTAGAGCCCAGGAAAAGTGACTTTTTCGTGAATAAAAAGGTCCGAGATGTAGGCTGTGGACTCAGGCATACTGTGTTCATCCTGGATGACGGGACTGTGTACACATGTGGATGTAATGATCTAGGACAGCTAGGTCATGAAAAGTCCAGAAAGAAACCAGGTACGGGACATTTCTCTATTTCTAATAATTGATCATTTATTTTACTCTTGAAATAGTGTTTTATATGACCTCTGTAAATCCTAAACTTACAGGCTTTTTCAAGATTTAAAAGCAAAGTAAGAGTTAAAAACATACTCTTGACCTTCCCACACTTTTTTTTTTTTTTTTTTTGGTTTTTCGAGACAGGGTTTCTCTGTATAGCCTTGGCTGTCCTGGAACTCACTCTGTAGACCAGGCTGGGCTCAAACTCAGAAATTCGCCTGCCTCTGCCTTCCAAGTGCTGGGATTAAAGGCTTGTGCCACCACGCCGGCTCCCACACTTCTTAAGAAGTAAAGTGGTTTGTGTGTGTGGGGGTTGTTTGTTTGTTTGTTTTTATTTATTACTACTAGTGGTTGAAACAGTAACAAAAAACCCTAGACTTCAGTGTTTGTTTCTTTTATATTGACTATAAAGTTATCAAAATCTTTAATAAGTTCATCTACCTTGAACAGATTTTGAATTCCTAATTTGTTTTCTGTGATGATTCTGTACTCATGGGGGGATGGTAAAAGCTTTTTATTTTCATTTACTTGTATAAATTATAATTATACCATTTTATCCCCCATTATACTTTAGGTATGTAATGTTTGTTTTGCTTAGTTAGAAATACTGTTTAATCCCCTAGTTGCTGCTTCCACGTTTTCAGTGCTAGCTTTTAAAGGGTTGTGAATGCCAGGTCTGACTATGGAGAGAGATCTAAGCTCAATGTAAAATAATTTATCAGGTAATAAGCGTTGGAAACATTTGGTCAGATTTCATGGTGTTTTTCTGGATGTTGTTATTTAAAATTGGGTAGTAACACATTTGAGGTGGGATTGTTGCTATCTTGCTCTTAGTTGTGATAACCCAAAGCTTCTACAGGAAGATGGTAAATTCAGGAGAGAAAGCTGCCCTGCTGTTTGTCACAGTAACTTAGGCATTCCCTGTGGCAGTTCTGTTCTCTGTTATCCCATTGTAGGAGGTGTTTGGTTGGTTGGTTGTTTTTCTTTTTGTTTTTTGTTTTATTTTTTGTTTCTGGTGGTCTTGTTTTGAGAGATCAACGTAGGTAATTAAATACCTAATACTCTTAGTTTGCAGAGACTGTACCTTTTATTCTTTGTGGGTAGGATCTTAATCTCTTCTCATAACATGTAATTTATTACCTCATGATATGTAACTTGATTTTAATGAGAGCGTTTCCTTAATAAAATAGGTCTAATTACTGTAGAATTCAAAGTAAATGAATTTTCTTGTATTACTTTTCATGAAAGAATCTCTTAAAATGATCATACCAGATTTTCATAATCTTGGGCATTGGGGTGGTTGTGGGTGGTAATTTACTATCTGTACATTTTGCTTACGTGGGAATGCTATGGCAGGTTGAGGTTTTCATGGTGTTGGAACTACATAGTAGGTGTAGGAGTTGCCAGTGTGCTTACTGTAACTCACTGAGGTTTAGGGATTTTAAATGTTACTTTAATGTTTAGATCAGAGCCCTCCTGCTCCCCCGTCCCCCACCTCCACATGTACCAGTAGGAAGTATAACTTAAACTGCATGGATGTGTTTGGGGAAAGCTGAGTGCGTTTTGGTCTTGTTGACATTGTGATGGCTGTATTGTGACATCTCTGTCTTCTGTGAATTCATCCTGGAAGCATTATTTAGTAATGCAAAGTTGAAGAGTGTGCTTCCACTTTAGATTGACTCATTGATGTTCAGGACATATAAAACAGTCCCTAGAAAAGGAAAAAGGAAAGAATAAAGAGCTTTGTTTTTCAGAGATTTAGAGTTTCAGTGGGGAGTTAAGACATACATAAATGGAAGGAACTGAAGAGAATTGAAATTTTCCATATTACATGTATTTCAAGCCTTGGGAATTTGAATGATGAGAAAGATATGTGATTGAAAGGAATAATGGTTTAAGTTTAAATCTGTCCGTAGTTGTGTGAATAGCTAGTAAATGAGTCTGGTGCTATAGAATTTTATAAAAGGGGTTAGTGGGGGAGCAGGAGGGCTCTGATCTAACCAAAAGCCCTGGTTCTCTCATACCTTGAAGTGTAGCTAGGCTACAGAGATGAAAGAAGAGGAACTCAAGGAGGTATGATTGCTCCGACAGGATTTCAGCTTTCAACCTCAGTTTTTGTTTCAAGTACATGACTGGTAAACTTTAATAATGTTTTAAGTAAAGTTCTCTTTGGAATATTCTTCAGTGTTTTAAATGTGCTTTTCTCCCGTTCCTTTTATAAATTGCTAAATTTGAGGGGTGAGTTTAAAGATAAGGAATCGTTAGAACTTATTTAATTGGTTTGAAAGACTTGATAATTGACCAGTCTTGTTATGTCTGAGTCACAGGCGGTCTTTTATCAGAGCTTTACTTAAGTCTACAAAGAAAGTACAGAAAAACCAAGAATTATTTCTTTATGTAGACTGGCTTTATAACCATAGCAAATAGTTGTAATGAAGGAGCAGAATTTAGCATCATTAAGGACTAGTTACTCAAGTCACGTGGCTTACTGTAGGAGTTGGCCTTGCTGTTTAGTAGTTCGAACCTGTAACCTTTTGGGAAAGTTTTCCATTCTGGATATTTTAGGAATCATGAACACCACTTTCTGACACCCTTACTGACTTCTTTTATTATACCAAGAGTGTGGGTTAAGACCATGTGCATCTCTGGTCTCTTACATAGGTATGAACCTCTGGCTGTCCTTGAACTTGCTATATAGACTAGGCTTGCCTCCAATTTAGCAGAGATCTGCCTGCCTTTGCCTTCTGTGTGTTCGGATTAAAGAAAGGATACCACAGTACCTATCTTACTTAGAGACCTTTCTAAATTAGTGCTAGAAAAATGAATGTCTTTTTCACCTTCATGTATTTTTTTTTCCTACATAAGAACTTCTAAATACTTCTTAAAGCTAGTTTCTCGGTTTCTTGGTTCATAGCTTACAAATAAATACATTTATTCAGTGTGTTCTATCTGTCCATTTAAATGAATTGTTTTATTCACATACTTCTAGATTCACTTAGGAAGATTTAAAAGTAACTTATTAAAAGTATATTTTTCCTAACAGGGATATTTACTAATAATATATTTAGTTATAACTTGATGTGTTTTTACTCATTTCACAATAGAAGTAATGCTAAGCTATTTTATGATTTTAAATGATGCTATAATTTTATTAAAGTGTGTTTCGTTAGCTTTCTGTGGTTCTCCAAGTTCTTTCAAATGGAGTATCTCATTGATGCTTGCACACTACCTGCTGTTAATCATCCCGGCGAAAGCATTTTGGTCACAGCAGTAGCTACTTGCTTACCTTTCTTTTCTTTTTTCTTTTTTTTTTTCTTTTTTTCTGAGACAGGGTTTCTCTGTGTAGCCCTCTGCTGTCCTGGAACTCACTCTGTAGACCAGGCTGGCCTCGAACTCAGAAATCTGACTGCCTCTGCCTCCTAAGTGCTGGGATTAAAGGTGTATGCCACCAAGCCCAGCTTTTTGCTTCCCTTTCTTGACTCCTCATATTCTGACCTATTCTTTCTGTTCATAAAACATAAGTGAAATGTCCTTTTATATACAGTTGGATTTTTAAAAATTAGTGTAGGAAATATATAAATATGGTAAATTATTTGCAGATTAGAATACTAAATTATCTCACATATTTTTTATTTTACCAAGACATACAAGATTGAAGCTCAATGGTTTTTTTTTTTTTGTTTTGTTTTGTTTTGTTTTGTTTTTCGAGACAGGGTTTCTCTGTGTAGCCCTGGCTATCCCGGATCTCACTTTGTAGACCAGGCTAGCCTCAAACTCAGAAATCCGCCTGCCTCTGCCTCCCGAGTGCTGGGATTAAAGGCATGCGCCACCATGCCCGGCTTCAGTGGGTTTTATAAGTCTTAGTTTTCATAATACCTTCTAAGGAAGAGAAAGATGTCAGTTATACAAAGACTTGGAAAAAAGAATGACCTAGTCAGGATGTCAGACATGGCTTTGAGCACTCTGAGAAAGATCAGTGCCCAGGAATCCCAGCGCAGCTGTAGGGGAAAGTCACAGTACAAACAGATGCTACTGTTAGAGAGATGTATAATAATACTTTACTTTGTGTAGGACCCCACAGCTGAGGGATCTCAAGAGCATTACAATAGTTCATGGTTCCTTTCAAAATGCTTGTGATACAAATTGCAAGAATTATCTTAGGGGATAAGTTTTTGGAGAAATGGTAGCACAAGTTGGTAAGTAACTTGTCAAACAGCAGGTAGCTGGTGAAGAGCTATAGATTGAATCTGAAAGCTTAACCCTACCAGTCTCCTCCTTTATTCACTAAATTGTGCTTATGTTTAGCCTTATTTACAGTAATACCTTCTGTCGAGGCAGACCAAACACTAATGCAGATTCTTCCTTTGCCATTCTATTAGAGGGCCTGTTGAAGGGAATCAGTATTTCATCACGATTGCATTATGCCACTGTGTGGTAGCAGCAGTATTTTTACTTTTTTGTTATGCTGTAAATCAAACCTAGGGCCTCATACATGCTAAGCAAGCACGCTGACACTCAACTACACCCAACCCCAAGAACATTTAGACAAACAAAGCTCACTTTTCTTATTTCTGTTTTGTTTTATCATAGTCCTTTAATGTCTTGACTGCTGGTCTGTGAGAAGTTTATAGTGATTGTCATGCAGGGTCGGTTGGGTAGCTGGCATTAGAACTTAGGCTACCTAGTTACGCTGTGTCAGGGCTGTCTGTCTCTGGGATGCATTGGTTTATGTTTTATAAAACATGCTCTTTCTCTCTCTTACACACACATACGCACACAGAGACACACACGCGAATGTGGTAGAATTTGGTTTCACAGTTTGGGTGAATACTAAGGAATAACGTTAGATGGCAGCCTGAGAAGTCAGTTTGTATTACTCAGATTTTGTTGTTCTGATAGTGTCTCACTGTGAACCTCTGGTTGGCCGTGAACTTGCTATATAGACTAGGCTTGCCTCCAGTTTAGTAGAGATCTGCCTGCTTCTGCTTTCAGTGTGCTGGGATTAAAGAAAGTACATCACCATTTACTTAGAGACTTCTTAAGGATTCTTAGGTTTCTGTTCTCAGTATTGTGTATATATGTAGCATAATTCTCATACACTCTGTGTTAAAAGTTGTTGTGAAGAAATAAGTGATTCCCATTTTTCTAAACTATAAAGCATATTATTGAACATTGTGACAGTAAACATGATTTGGGTGAGATTGTATAGGATAATGATCAGTAAAAGGAGCCATATACAGTAGCAAGCCTCTGTTCTCTCCTTTCTGTTTCTCTGGACTCACACTTTGCACACTTTGTCGATAGAAAGCAAGGCAATAATACAAACAAGGAAAACAGTGCTGTGTGTAGACAGCATATAAAAATATAAAAAATTTGCTAGTCATGGTGGTGCTCACTTGTAATTTCAACACTGGGTTTACAGCAAAAGGATCAAGAATTGGATACCAGACTATGTTAAATAGAGATACATTCTCTTGTTAGCTGGTCTGGCAGTCTCTGACTGTGGCTTGTCCCTTCTGCAAGCCCGTGTGTCAGCACTCCTGGAAGACCAGTTCTCTAGGGAGGAATTTGGGTATGGAGAGTTGGCATAGGGTAAGCTCTGGGGTGCAGACAGAAACCGGAAGGATCCTGTCCCCAGCTGTTCCTTGGTTCCTGTGTCCTTATGGCTCTGGGTGGATCCCTCAAAGCAGAAGTTGTGGTCTTACCTGTGTTACTCACAGGTGTGTTTCACTTGGGAGACCAGTTCTCTCCTGGCAGTATTTGGAGCTCTGTCACAGGATCAGCCTAAAGATAAATTCTCACCAACAAAATTCAAAACATTTGCTCTAGTTATAAAAGGGGAATTTCCTAACCATTAGTACTGCTAAAATTTTATTTATCTGGACTTAATCTTCTTATTTTTTATTCTTAAGCCCCCCCCCCTTTTTTTTTTTTTTTGGTTTTTCGAGACAGGGTTTCTCTGTGTAGCCCAGGCTGTCCTGGAGCTCTGTAGACCAGGCTGGCCTCGAACTCAGAAATTTGCCTGCCTCTGCCTCCCAAGTGCTGGGATTGAAGGCGTGCACAGCACGCCCGGCTTCTTAAGACTCTTTAGTTTTTTTATGTTTTCTACATACTATTCAAAACTAATACTTCTTTCTTTTCTTACTGTAATTTGAAGTGCTGGAGAGAGAGCCCAGGGTCTAATATATACCATACTAATATGTAAGTATACAGCATTCTGCCACTGTCCTATACCCCAGGTCCTCGATCCTTTATCAGTATATAGGTTTAGACCGATTTGTTCCTTTTTTATACAGTTCTGAACTATGGTTTTAGTTTTTTTTTAATATTTTTTTCTGGTTAGAAAGTAGTACACATTCTTGGTGGAAAAATTGACAAGTCTAAGAAGGCAACAATCAGTGTAATGACGTCTTGCAAAAGTATTCTCTTTTGCATACTTATGTTTCTGACTACAAATTAGGAATGTGTTTTTCTCAACCTGTTTTCAGTGATAGTTAAATAATTATTTTCTATATTAAAATTTTTTGAGGGGCTGGAGTGATAGCCTACCCTTTAAGTGTACCTGGCTGCTCTTCTAGAGGACCATCTGTAACTTCAGTTCCCTAGGTAAATCAGATACCCTCTTCTGGCTTCCTTGGGTAGCCACCTCCTATGGTATGCATGTCATACCCAAACATACATATAGACAAATATTAAAAAAAAATAAAATATTCAAAAAATTTAAAATTGTTGACAAGTGATAATTTAACATTCAAGATTTTTATAACTTTTATTTCCATATCTATATGTCTATACATATTTGCCATGACTGTACATATCAGTTTAGTTCTTGTTTCAAGTGCATATGCTCACAAGAATTTTGTTTGTAAATGAAAGTTCCAAAATACATTCATCTGACAAGCTTCTGAATACAATATAATGAACATCGTTTGAAAGTCTAGTAAGAGCCGGGCAGTGGTGGCGCACGCCTTTAATCCCAGCACTTGGGAGGCAGAGGCAGGTGGATTTCTGAGTTTGAGGCCAGCCTGGTCTACAAAGTGAGTTCCAGGACAGTCAGGGCTATACAGAGAAACCCTGTCTTAAAAAACCAAAAAAAAAAAAAAAAAAAAAAGAAAGAAAGAAAGTCTAGTAAGGAAAAGAAAACAAGACACAAATCATAGGAGTGCAGATAAATATGAGCAGCGCTGTTTACAGAGTAATTGTATGGAATAGTTGCTCATACAGTGCTATTTACAGAGTGACCTACGGAATGGTAGCTCCCACCTATATTCCTCAGACTCAGAGGAGTGCTGGACAGTAGAGTCCAGTCTGATCTAGTTTGGGAATAGTTGGGTGCTGTTTCAGAAATACCTAAGCATAAGGATGGTGATACAACCTTGTGAAACAATGTGGCTTACAGGGGTGCATAGCAGAGGTGAGTAGGAAAGATAGATACTCAATGCTCTTAGAGGAGAGAGTGGGAGGTGCCTTAGAGGGCCAACTAGTTCAAAAGACCAGAGGCAAGTAAGTGTCTACCTAGGGTTTCTGTTGCTGTGAGGAGACACCATGAGGACAACAACTCTTATAAAGGGAAACATTTAATTGGAGCTGGCTTACAGTTTCAGAGGTTTAGTCCATTATTATCATGGTGGGAAGCATGGTGGCATGCAGGCAGACGTGGTGCTGGAGATGGAGCTAAGAGTTCTATGTCCATATCCACGGGCAGCAGAAGAAATTGAGCCACAGTGGGTGTAGCTTGAGCATATGAGACCTCAAAACCCACTCCCACAATGACACATTTACTCCAACAAAGAGACCACACCTACTCCATGAGGTCACACCTCCTAATAGTGCCACTCCCTATGGGCCTGTGGAGACCATTTTCTTTCAAACAACCACAGCAAGTTTAATGCTTTCTAGGGAATGGAAATCTTTTTAACTGGAATGCCTGAGAATAGAGAACATAAAAATTATATACAATCATATATATATATATATATATATATATATATATATATATATACATACATATGTACACATTCATCTGTTCATATATGATGTTCATTATATTGTACTCAGAAGCTTGTCAGATGAATATTTTGGAACTGTCATTTAACAAATATCCTCACAAGCATAGGCACTTGTAAAATGATCTACAACTGTGTTTACAACAGGTCGAACTTTTAATTTGGTTAGTGGGCACTAATTAATTTTTAAAATTTTAATCTATTTTATGTATATGAGTACACTGTCGCTGTCTTCAGACACACTAAAAGATGGCATCTGATCCCATTAGAGATGGTTGTGAGCTACCGTGTGATTTTTGGACATTGAACTCAGAATCTCTGGAAGAGCAGTCAGTGCTCTTAACCACTGAGCCATCTCTTCAGCCTGACATTAAGTTTTTAATGGTAATCACTGGTTTTATCAAGGAAGAATTGAAGGAAGGAGAATTTGGAAAGTAATTAGTTTAATTGTGATAATAGTTCTTTAAAACACAGAAGAGAGATTTGACAGACCAAAGATGGACAGCCTTTGTTAACTAACTTACTGGATGTGAATTAAGAGAGCTAGCCCTGACCCAGGTGGAGTCACTGGTTGGAAATGGGGAATGTGGGGTGATTAGCACTGTTAACTATTTGAAGAGAGAAGTTTTTTTTTTTTTTAAATGAAGAATTTATTTGCTTTTTGTTTGTTTGTTTGTTTTTAAGATTTATTTATTTGTTATATGTAAGTACACTGTAGCTGTCTTCAGACACTCCAGAAGAGAGCATCAGATCTTGTTACGGGTGGTTATGAGCCACCATGTGGTTGCTGGGATTTGAACTCTGGACCTTTGGAAGAACAGTCGGGTGCTCTTAGCCACTGAGCCATCTCACCAGCCCGAGAAGATTTTTATTGTGAATGTGAGAGCAGTATTCAGTGGTCAGTACAGAATCAAAAAAGAGAAAATCGGAACTAAATTCATAAAGTGTTGATTTCCAGTTTTGCTTTTCCTTACATTTATTTAATTTGGTAGTCTGTAAATTTTTCCGTTGTTCCAATGTATCAAATAATAACAAAGTTATTTATTTTGTGGTTAGAATTCAACCTTTTTGGTAACTGTTAAAATTTAAAGTAACTTGTAAACTTAAAGTGTCATAAATGGCTGTCAACTTTATCTGTTTTCTATTTTATTATTTTTGTTCATTTTGAGATGCCTGATACTCATGGCTACCCTCCTGCTTCAGCAAATTCTGAGATTATACGTGTGACCTGTACCCTTAGTTTTGTTTTTTTGAAGTTGAATTTTTATAAGTGATAAAAATGTCTGTTCATCAGGTACCATTTGATAGCTTGATCACTTGAATTTTGTAATAGGCTTATATGCTTATTGCTTAACAAACACAACTCTATCAGTTAGTTTCTGTGTTTGACTCCATGCTTCTTTCTGGGTTACTCATAGTTGAAATAATCATGATTATAAACTGTTGTTGGCATAGGTGAGAGTTCTTTGCTGTACACTGTTTTGTGACGTGAAAATAGTGGGGAGGAGCTAGAGTAAGGCAGAGGTTCTCGGGAGCAGAGGGGGCTGGAGCACCTGAATGCAGCTGGGGGAAGGTGGCCTGCTTTTCTTACTAACTCATAGAAATTTGGGATTTTATTTCCTTTTAATATTGTCATGTAAGCCAGGCAGTGGTGGTGCACATCTTTAGTCCCAGCACTCAGGAGGCAGAGGCAGGCAAATCTCTGAGTTTGAGGCCATCCTGGTTTATCATCCAGAGTGAGTTTCAGGACAGCCAGAGCTACACAGAGAAACCCTGTCTCAAACAAACAAACAAACAGACAGATAAACAACAAAGTGTCAAATTGAATGCAAAACTCAGATTGCTGTCCAGAATTGATCCAAAGTACTTATGAGTTGGTAGATACAGATTTTCTAATCCAGCTGTTTGCTAGTTACTTCCTAACTTAGCAATAGTCATGACCCTGGTGAAACTACAATTACCTTTTTAATAGTTTATTTTAAATTACATCTGTAGACAAGCAGTATGTAGTACAAGTGCTGTCAGATGCCCATGGAGCTGGAGTTACAGGGGCTGTGAGCCACCTGGTGTAGGTTCTGGGACTCAAACTCTGGAAGAGCAGTACTTGCTCTTAACCAACAAGGATAATTATGTAGAAAGCTAGTTTGTTATCTCTGTATGAACATGTGTTTACACATATACTCAGGTGAGCAGTTGAGTAAGTCGGCAAATAGAAATAGGAAGGAAGGCATTTAGAAGTTGAAGTTGATAGGGGTATAGGGAGGAGGGAAAAAACATGGGAAACTTAAAAAAAAAAAGATTCCTCTTTTTTTTTTTCTTTTCTTTTCTTTTTGGTTTTTCAAGTCAGGGTTTCTCTGTGTAGCTCTGGCTGTCCTGGAACTCACTCTGTAGACCAGGCTGGCCTCGAACTCAGAAATCCGCCTGCCTCTGCCTCCCGAGTGCTGAAGAAGAATCTTAATAAACTCTTATTTTACAAATAAAATGCTAATATTCAGAACTAGTAATAGCAACCACCATTGTGTATCATGTCCTGTGGAATCCTTTCAGTATTACCCCATTTATTGTTGTCTGAGAATGAGGCTGCCCTTGAGTTAAGCAGTGATGGGATTACAGGTCTGTGCCACTGTGTTCTGCCTTGTTTTTGTGGGTAAGGAAAATAAGGTGCTCTTCCAAAGGACTGAGTCTGATTTCTTAGCATCCACAGAACTACCTGTAACTGCAGCTCATAGGCCTTTCAGTGCCCTGTTCTGGTCTCAACAGGGACCTATACACACATGGCATATTCATTCATTGTATGTCTGTCCCCCCAACTTCTCACAATTAACACAGTGAAAATAAGTTCAATGACATAATAGAAGAAAACATGCCCTTTATAATAACAGTAAAAAAGATTAATAATTCGGGGTCATTATAAAAATGTGTAAGAGTGTAAGACCTAGATGAAGAATTGAAAGCACTGTGCTTTTTATCTGAAAAGTTCAGTTTCTGGGATACTGCCTATTAGCTGGATTTGTATTGCAACAGCATTTTACGGAGATTAAAAATAACTTTAATGTTTCTTTTGGAAACTGGCAAAATTATAATTTATTCAACCACTGTAATGTAGTGCTATGTAGTTGAGATCTGGTATGGAAGACATCTAATAAACTAGGAAAGACATAACAAGGTATAGAAGAACGTAGGAAGTTAGAGCAATCAAAAGAAGATATCCATTTGTATTGACTTATAGATGTATTCAAACAGGTACTAACAGTAGTTACTGTAGGTGCAGAGGTGGGAGGAAAAACAAGTAGACTGATGAAGGACAGGCTTCGCTTTGTATCTGTTTGGAAATACAGTGTATAAAATGTAGGAATTGAAGAACTTAGATGGAGTCCGGTCTGTTGGTTGTAGGTCTGTTGTTTTGTACATTGCTTATTCTGTGTGTCTTAGTGTTCTGGTCTATTAAATTAGGATAATCATGGTAAGTTCTTGCAGGTTTTGGGGTTAGGATCAAGTGAGAACACATGCATGTGGTGTTGGCATGTGGTGAGGGAATATTCAGTAGATATTTGCTTTTTAAATAAAGAGCTACTAATGGTGCAGTTGGGGAGGGCACACAACTTGTCTGCCTAATACCAACTAGGGGATTAGGTTACTTCACATTTGCCTGATACCTGTTACTTGTCCTTGTGAGAAACTGTCATTCACATATTTGCTTCCAGATAGCCTATCTTTATTATAGCTAAAGTTTAGGCATTCATTCAACAGACAGTTGTTCTTATGTCTTGGCTACACCAAGCACAAAAATACTTCTTTAAAGACCTTATTGCCTTTAATCCCAGCACTCAGGAGGCAGAGGCAGGCGGATTTCTGAGTTCGAGGCCAGCCTGGTCTACAAAGTGAGTTCCAGGACAGCCAGGGCTAAACAGAGAAACCCTGTCTCAAAAAAAACCAAAAAAAAAAAAGACCTTATTGTAACTTTTATTCAAGAACTGTGCTAAAATATTAAACAACCAAAAACCTGTGATGCTATATTAGAACTAGACAAAATGGATGGGGTTCCTTCACCTTCAGATGTAAAAGTTGACTTGGGACAGGGGAGCTATGATACTTCCTCCTGTGAGAAGCACGGAAATGCCACAAGTTAAAGTTGGTGATTTATTATCTTAACTTGTTTGGTGGAGACAAGTGCGCATATGCAGGTTTACATGGAGAGGTCAGTAGACAACCTGCAGGCCTTGGCTTCCTCCTCCCGTTGTGTGTGTAGGTCCTGTGAAGAGAACTCAGCAGACTTAGTGGACAGCCCCCCTTTACCTTGAGGCATCTTGTAGGCCTAACCATTGATTTTACAAACGATTTCATGAGTAATTATGATGTATAGTTGTGTCCTGATATTTTGGAAAATGAGTATTCAAATTACTATTATTTATTCAGGTTTTTAAACATAGCTGAACTGAAATGATGAACTGACCTGTAAGATGTAGAAAAAAAAACATTTATTTGATCATGCCTCTTGTTTCTGAATGTATATTTATTTTCACACCAATATGAATATATTTTTTTTCTTACTTACTATAGAGGAGAAATTTACATGTCAAGAAAATTAAAGCTTTTATTTCCAGTACTCAGGGAGGCAGGGGCAGGGGATTCTCTGGGTTTTAGGACAGCCAGGGCTACAAAGAGAGACCCTGTCTCAAAGAAAACAAAACACAAAGAAAATCAAGGTGTATATGTGTGGAATTACAACAGATACGATTGTGAGAATAGGAGAGGAGTGTTGAAAGTGGAGGTGATTGTGACTTGTTCATCTGTCTGTCTCATTTTCTCCAAAACCACTCCTCATCCCTCTATTATTTGCCCTTTGACCTCACATCTGAGATTCATCTTAGGCTTGTTTCCTTGTTACAGGATCAGTGTTGGCTGTGTTGCCAACATTTGGCATTTAACCCTAACCAGTTATTTTATTTCCTTTGCAAATGGATGTGACCCTTAGCTCATTACTTTAAATCTTAGGCTATTGGTTTCCTTGTGTCGGTACCTGGAAGTCTTTGTGTTGATCTTAGTAAGATCACTTCTGTATCGTGCAGAGTTGTGACCATAGTTTCCTCTGATTCACTCTCTTCTTAAGTCATGGTGAATGTTTCCAAAATGTATTTCATTTTGTCTTTTGAAACCCCAGCTAAAATGAATTTTTTGTAATACCTCTTTGCTCATTCCTATAAAAATTTAAAGAAAAACATTGAAATCCTTAAGTATTTATAAACTATATTCTGAAAATGTTAACAATCTTGCTCTCTCTCTCTCTCTCTCTCTCTCTCTATATATATATATATATATATATATATATGTATATGTATATGTATATATATATGTGTGTGTGTGTATTGCTTATTTGTGCCAGGAGGATGTTGTATAACTCACATAGTAAGACTCTCAAACAGTAACATCAAGAAAATCAGAATTATTCACCAATCCCAAAGTGACTAATATCCTTATTTTTAAAAGTAGGAATTAAAAAAAACCCCAAAGTTTTGTGTTTTGTATATTTATAAAATAAAATTCAGTTGTTTGGTGATTAAGGGAGGAGGGGAGAAAAGCACAGATAACTAGAGTTGATAGTTTAGTTTGCAGTTCTTCTCTGTATAAAAGTTTGGACTATCTGGTACTGTTTTTTAAGTAAAAATGGAATTCTGTATGTGGTAGTGAAGGAGACAGGGTTTCTGAAAACCCAGGCTGGAGAATGACCTTGAACCCTTGATCCTTTCAAGTTCTGGGATTACACCACCTAAAATTAAAAATACAAGGATTTTGATTATGTTCTTTACCCTCCCCCCCCCAATATCTTCCCCAGTTTCCCACCCAACTTTATGTTAAACAGCATCCCTTCCCCATCAAGCAAACAAAAGGAATAATAAAATAACATGGATGCAAAAGCCATGAAGTCAGTTTTGTGCTGTCAAAGTACTACTGGCCATGGGACCTGCCCTGGAGTGTGGTTGATACACCCGATGAACCCTCCATTAGAGAAAACGGATTTTCCCTTTCACCACAGATAGCTTCTTGATTGGGGTGGACTTTTTATTCAGTTTCTCTTCTCTATGTTGGGGTTTTCTCTGGTCTGAAGTAATTCTCGTGAGTCCTGTCACAGTATCAAGTTCATCAGTCCTATTGTGTCTGGAGGACTACTTTCTTGGAGAGTTACCCACCAAGTCTGGCTCTTAATACCTGTCTGTCTCTTTTGCATGGATTCCTGAGCCTGGGGGGGACAGCTTTGATAAAGATACTCTGTTTAGAGCTGAGTGCTCCAAAGACTCTCACTCTGCCCATTGTCCAGATGTGAGTCTTGGTGTTAATTACCAAGAAGCAGCTTCTCTGATGAGGGCTGAGTGATGTCCTCTATGGATATAGCAATACTCATAGTCATTCAGGGTTGTTTTATTGCTATGTTCCTTCAGCAGAATAAAAGCAGTAGGTTTTCTTCTAAAGCCCACAACCTGTCCTCTGGTTGTTGGCCGCTTTTTAGCGATGGATCTTGTCTCATGGAGTGGGCCTTAACTGCAATCAGAGAGTGGTTGGTTACTCCTACAATTTTTGTGCTACTATTGTACCAACTTGCAGGCAGGTCACTGTTGTAGGTCATGGGATTTGTAGCTGGGAAATACTGATTACTTTTCCCCTTCAGTAGCATGCAAAGTACATTTTCTAAGTTCTACATTTGATGTAGGTAACCTGCTGGGTCTCACAGTTTAACAAAAAGAACATGTGGGTCTCTGTCTGTTTCCTGTTTTCAATGTAATTGAAAGCTGACTGCACCTCCACCACAGCCCAGCAGTCACAGGAACACAACATACCTAGCCCTAGCCCTGGGAAAGATCAGAACAGCAAGTGCAGTCTCCACAAGTTACCTATAGTTTTTGCAACATTATAAAATTGGAAATTTATGTGTTTAACACTCCTGAGTTGAGGACTATCTTACTTGTTGTTATTTGGTTGGTTGGTTGGTTGATTTTTTTTTTTTTTTTTTTTTGAGACCTGGACTTCCAATATTATATAACATTGACTGGCCTCGAACTCAGGACAGTCCGTTAGCCTCTCAAGTGTTCAGCATACAGCATTTGCCATCACATCAGCTCTGTTTTTTTTTGTTTTGTTTTGTTGTTTTCTTCTTGATAAAGGGGTTTTTATTATAGCTCATGGTGCCTGGAATTCATAAGTCTCTTGTAGGAGCCTCTGCTGTGCCACTGTGCTCAGTTTCTGATATGTTATTTTTGTTGTCTTAAGATTTATAATTGTTTTCTCTTTTACTCTTTTCTTTGACCTCTTAGTTGTTCAGGAGGAGTATGTTGGTCTAAATAACACTCCCCACCCCCAGACAGAGTCTCTCTTTGTAACCCTGACTAAGACATGTTATATAGACTAGGCTGGCCTAGAACTCCGAGATCTGTCTACTTCTGCCTCCTGAGAGCTAGGACTAAAATCAATCACTATGTCTGTTGTATTTGTCTATTTATCAAGATTGTCTCCTGTTAGTGATTTCTACTTTAATGCTGTTTGTGGTCAAAAATAACACTTTGGTAAGATTTTTGTCTTGTTGAAATTTTTTAAGCCTTATTTTGTGGTTTAACAAAAGAGTGTTCCTTTTGTATTAGATATTAGGACTATTTAGTCTAAGTTAAAGTTCCATCTAGTCAGTTCAGTATTTGCATGGGTGTTTTCTGTCCACTTGATCTATCCATTGTTAAAGGGAAGGGATCAAGTCCCTTACTGCTTTTGGAGTATCTTTTTGCATGTATGTCTTTTTTTTTTTTTTTTTTTAGAGACAGGGTTCTCTGTATAGCCCTGGCTGTCCTGGAACTCACTTTGTAGACCAGGCTGGCCTCGAACGCAGAAATCCGCCTGCCTCTGCCTCCCGAGTGCTGGGATTAAAGGCGTGCGCCACCACCACCCAGCACATGTATGTCTCTTAATACTTACTTGCTTTATATTTAGGTGTTTTGGTGTTAGGTGAATGTTCTGTGGTAATTGATCCTTTATCATCAGATGATGACGATTTAGTCTTGAAAGGGGTTTTGATTTAAAGGTGTTGTTGTTGTTTTTAATCTAATTAAGTATAGCCACAGGTGCTCGTTTTATTGTTTACTTGCAGTCTCTGACAACCTTTGACTCATCTATTCCCCCAGCACAGTAGATAAAATTTGTGTTAAGGGTTAGTTCATGCAGAAGAAAGTTTTATTCATTTTGAAATGTAGTTTGAATTTGCCTTTTTTCCCCTTGGAGTTGAGCCTCTTCGATATTATTAAAGGCTAATGGTTTTTCTGAAAGAAGTTCTTGTCTTTATTCCAGTTTTGATATGAATTACTGATCATTTCCCTAGGGAGTTCCCTTTAAGAATTGGATTGGGCTTGGTGGTGCCCACAATACTCAAGAGATGAGATCAGAATATTGTGGGTTCAAGGTCAACCTAAGCTATATAGTGAGACTCTGCTTCTTTAGTGAATGAGTGAATCAGGAAAGGTATTTCTTTTTCTGAGATGTGTACAACATTTTTCCCCTTCAGTCTTTTTACTTTGATTTATCTTTGTTTTGCTCTAGTAATCTGAATTTTCTTTTTATTTATTTATTTATTTATTACATGTAAGTACACTGTAACTGTCTTCAGACATTCCAGAAGAGGGCATCAGATCTCGTTACGGATGGTTGTGAGCCACCATGTGGTTGCTGGGATTTGAACTCAGGACCTTNNGAAGAGCAGTCGGTGCTCTTTCTCACTGAGCCATCTCACCAGCCCTTTTTTTTTTTTTTTTTTTTTTTTTTAAAAGATTTATTATTATATGTAAGTGCACACTGTAGCTGTCTTCAGACACCCTAGAAGAGGGCGTCAGATCTCATTGCAGATGGTTGTGAGCCACGATGTGGTTGCTGGGATTTGAACTCAGGACCTTTAGAAGAGCAGTCAGTGCTCTTAACCGCTGAGCCATCTCACCAGCCCTGAATTTTCTTAATGGATACATGGGTCTTCTCTTTCCTTCCTGAGCTTATGACTTAAGTATAGCTGTCTTCCAGAATCCTTCCAAATGTGTTTGGAAACCTGAATGAGCAGTTTGTGTTCCTAAGCTGTCTTTTCATGTCTTTATTTTAACCTTTATCACAGTCCTATTTCTTCTATTTCTCTCAGACTTTTGTATTTCAGCAGTTGGAGCACAAACATCTATTTTGATATTAATGTACAGTATTTTGTTAGATACTCATATTACACATTAGAATTTGATGCCTTTGGTTTCATAGCCATTCAAATCCAATTTAAGTGCTCTTAAGTTGTTAATTGGAGAAACAAAGTCTTATTAATTTTTGTATTGTTTTCTTTTGCTATTTTCTTTGAGATTTGTTTTAGTAAGATGATAATAAGCCTCTGTTATTGATAACAGATTTTTTTTTTCTTGTAAGTAAGATTTATAGGACTGTTTGTGTAAGCTAATGATTCTTAGTTTTCTTGATTTTAGAGAAGGGTTATGTTACATCTTGTTATCTTTTGTGTGTATGTGTTTCTGTAATGATTTTATTAAACCATATACAAAATAATACAAAGAGTGAGAAATTGGTGTAATAAACTTCAGTGAGTATACTGGGGCGCCAGCTTGAGGAATTAATCGACTTGCTGGGCAGGTTATTCACACCTGTAATCTTAGCACTTGGGAGGTGGGAGGCAGAGGAAGGAAGATTGCTGCAGGCTTAAGCTGGCCTGACCTACTTAGTAAGGTCAGGTGTACAACAAGGTCTAAAAAATAGGTTGTCCATTCAAGATACTCTAAAGTAAGTACTTAGCGTAGAGTTGTATAGATTCCGGGATGTTATCTAGCACTATCCTCCTACTTAAAAAAAAAAGCAAAATCTTAATCCAGATATAATTTGAAATGTTCTACATGCAGGAATGTCAGTTTGCATGATGCAGTCAGTTTCATTATTGTAGTGTGCTCTCTGGTTGATGGAGTTTGACTTGCTTTTATCATGAGGCTTCTGGTGTATTGAAGATGATAATTTTAGCATTCTTTTTCTTTTTTTCTTTTCTTTTTTTTTTTTTGATTTTTGAGACAGGGTTTCTCTGTATAGCTCTGGCTGTCCTGGAACTCACTTTGTAGACCAGGCTGGCCTC
>NC_034598.1:28653727-28656610 GCF_900095145.1 Mus pahari
CAGGCTGGCCTCGAACTCAGAAATCTGCCTGCCTCTGCCTCCCAAGTGCTGGGATTAAAGGTGTGTGCCACCATGCCCGGCTCAATTATAGCATTCTTATTTATCGTTTTTTTTTTCTTCCACCCTTCCCTTCTGCCTCTCTTTTGTCCCGCTTGCTCCAGGCCTCCGCTTGCTTATTCTGGGCCCATTCTTATTAACCTTATAAACTTAATTTTAAATGTCATGTTAAAAACTTGTATACTGGTAAAACACTAGCAAACATTGTGTATATTTTTATTTTTGTGTGTATGGGTGTTTGTCCTGAATGTTTATGTGTATATTGTATGCATTCAGGCCTTTGGAGGCCAGACAGGGCATCAGATTCTGTGGAATTGAATTACAGGAGTTTGCAAACCAATGCGTGCCTGCTGGGAACAGATCCCAGGTCAGCTGTAAGAATACCAAGTGCTCTTAACCACTGAGCTGTCTCTACAGCCCTAACACTGGGTATCTTAAAGAAACTTTGGTTGTCACTGGCTGGCTACTTTTGATTTGAAACAAGCATATTTTGACCATATGGTGGGTTTATAACTGTTGGTGCTGAAATAGAAACCCATAAACTAAGACCCACCATTTACTACAATTTACTTCTCTATTCAGAATACCCAACCGGTTTTTCTATTTTAAAACCTGAGTCTGGAGTGATGGTGGTATATGCTGTAGTCTTAGTACTCAGGAGCCAGGGGTGGGAGGATCCAAGGTGGGCTGCAGTAATGAAATTCTGCCTCAAAAACTAACAAAAAGAAATGTTAATGAATTACCAGTTCAGATTATTTCATCACTGTAGTGTGTATGATAAAAATAAGTTTAAATTATAATTATACTGCTGAAATTCCCATAGCCCAGTTTTTTTTAAGTGATTCTTTTTCAGTGTTTGTCTTCTGAGATGATCTTGATAAGACCCGGATTTCTCTAAGATGTTCAGGTCATTTATTATACCTTATCATAATAATTATCACAGTGAGAGTTTTATAATGAGAATTGTATATGGAACATATTTGTTAATTTTTTCAAAACAACTGGTTGTATTTTATGTTTTAGCATCTCCTTATTTGATAGAAAATGAGAATTGAATGTATTTTAATCCTCAATTCAAGCTCAAAATTAGAATGTAATGTTTCTCTCCCTGACATTTGTTCTGTAGAGCAGGTTGTTGCTCTGGATGCCCAAAATATCGTAGCTGTTTCATGTGGAGAAGCTCATACATTAGCACTTAATGACAAGGGCCAGGTGTATGCTTGGGGTCTCGACTCTGACGGACAGCTTGGCCTACAAGGATCAGAGGAATGTATCAGAGTACCCAGGTAACAAACGTGACCGCAAAAAGGTCCTTAATCTTTTATAATAAATTTATTTATCTAAATCATTTTGTTTACTGTGCTCATGTATTGTTGCCTAGTTATTTCTACCCTTTGAATCTTTCAAGAAGTTACTAAGTTGGTTCTTGTTAATGATTTGGGTTGAAGTATTTGGTTAAGTATCAGTAATACTTACATAACTGATACTTACTCCATAATGGATAGAATTTCTGTTTGTAAAAAAAGTAGGAATTGTTTTCTTCTAGAATGGGATAGACTGATTTCAGCTGCTGGTTCTACTCTGTCAGATGTCCCAGCTATTGAAATACTTATTAAATACTGATTGGTTGCTGAGCATGGTGGCCCATGCCTTTAATCCCTGCACTCAGGGGCAGAGGCAGATAGCTAGATGGCTCTCTGTCAGATTGAGGCCAGCCTGGCCTGCATAGTGAGCTCCAGGACAGCCAGAGCTATGTAGAGAGACCCAATCTCAAAAATACAAGCAAACAAATAAAATACCTATTGGTTACATGTTTCTCTGACTTTTTTTTAAAAAAGGATTTTTTGGTTTTGTTTTGTTTATTAATTAAATGTAGAATTCCATTGAAGTGGAAACCCTTAGTACTGGGTATACAGCACCATACCCAACTCTTGTTTTAGATCTTAGAAGGAAACCATTTAGCTTTTATCCACTATAATGTTAACTTTTGCTTTTGTTGTTGTTTTTTAAGATCTTTTTTTTTTTTTTTAAATGTGTGTGGTTTTTGCCTGCATGTATATATATGTATGTACCACAAGAGTGCCTGGACCCCAGAAAAGCAGAAGAGGGTATTAGATCCTATGGAACTAGTGCAGTAGTTCTCAACCTTCCTAGTGCTGTGACCCTTTAATACAGTTTCTCACATTATGGTGACCCCCAACCATAAAATTATTTTTACTGCTTTACTTATAACTGTGATTTTGTTACTGTTATGAATTGCAATGTAAGTATTGGATATGCAGCCCCTGTGAAAGGGTTGTTTGCCCATCCCTAAGGGTTGAGAACCACTGAACTAGAGCAACAGATGGTTGTGCGCTGACATGTGGGTGCTGGGAACCAAATATAGGTCTTTCTGCAAGAGCAACAAGTGCTCTCAACGAGAGTCATCTCCCCAGCCCTTTGTTGAGTTTTTATCTCAACATAATAAAGACCTTTTATATATGCACCCCCCCCATTGGTTTTTTAAGACAGGGTTTTTCTGTAACCCTGGCTGTCCTAGAACTAGACCAGGTTGGCCTCAAACTCACAGAGATCTGCCTGCCTCTGCCTCTGCTGGAATTAGAGGCATGTGCTACCACTGCCTCATGCAATACACCCGGTTTATACCTCTGTGTTCAGCCTCTAGCTTCCTTTTTTGTTGTGTTCGTACTTGTGATTAGTATCAGAGTAAATGAATTCATTTCTCTGGGTTTTTTGAAATAGGAGTCAGTAAGACCTTTTTTTTTTTTTTTTTTTTTTTATTTTTTTTATTATTTTTTTTTTTTTTTTTTTTTTTTTAGTATTTAG
>NC_034598.1:28656716-28660897 GCF_900095145.1 Mus pahari
GGCTGGCCTTGAACTCAGAAATCCGCCTGCCTCCACCCCCAGAGTGCTGGGATTAGAGGCATGTGCCACCACACCCGGCTTCAGAAAGACTTTTTAAAGAATCAGTGTCAGTGCTATAAATGCTTTTAGAATTTAGCAGAGACACTCTTAGGTCCTGTGCTTTCTTTTCCATGGACACATTAGTATTGATTCTGTCTTGCCTCTTGTTACAGGTCTGTTGGGTTTTCTATTTCTTCATGGTCCTGTTTTGGCAAAGTTCAGAAATGGACTTGTTTCTGCTGGGTAATGAGGTTTATTGTGTAGAGCTGTTTGTAATAGTCTCTAATGATCCTTTGTAAGTTTGTATGAGTTGTAGTGCCTCCCTCTCCATCTCTGATTTCATTTTAAATAACTAGCGTTTCTTTTGCATGTATGTGTATATGTGGGTGTGCATATGCAGCCGTGTGAGTGTGTGGAAGTCAGAACAACGTACAGGGCGTGGTGCTTCTCCATGTGAGTCCCAGGAGTTGGATTCAGATGTTTAGACACGGCAGGCAGCAAGTGCTACAGTACTGAACCATCAAGTTGGCCCATGACTACTTTATTAATCTGGTCAGGAGGATGCCCATTTTTGTCTATTGAAGAACTTTGTACATTTAAACAAAACAAAAACAAAAAACAACTCTATTTCTTTATTTCTACTGTGGTAGCGATTTTTCTTTCCATTTACTAAAGTTGGGTGCTTTTTGTTTTTGCTTTTCTTGATCTTTGAGATAAGAATGGATGTTTGCAGGGTTTTTTGTTTTTGTTTTTGTTTTCTTATTTTAATGTAGGTGCTGATTGTTGAAATCTCAGTACAGCTTTTGCTGTAGTCCATAGGTTTGCTGTGTTGTGTCTTTTATTTTCCCCTTTTTAAAGAAAATTTTTCCTCTTTTGATTCTTTTGATTGTTTAAAACTTAGCTGTTTAATTTTGTGTAGATTTTAGTCTCTAGTTGTTTCTTGCTACTGGTTTCTAGTTTTATTGTATTGTGACTGAAAAAAGATAAGATTTTGTAAAAAAAAAAAAAAAAAAAAGTTTTGTTTTTAATTTTTTTTTTTTTTTTTTTTTTGAGACAGGGTTTCTCTGTGTAGCCCTGGCTGTCCTGGAATGGAACTCACTTTGTAGACCAGGCTGGCCTGGAACTCAGAAATCCGCCTGCCTCTGCCTCCCGAGTGCTGGGATTAAAGGCGTGTGCCACCACACCCGGCTGTTTTAAAAATTTTTTATTGAGGGGCTAGGGGTAGAGCTTATTTAGTAGATAGTTCTTGTTGCCTAGCAACATGGCGCCCCCAGATCCAATGGCATGCCCTTCTAATCCCAGCACCAGAGTGGTGGCAGGAGCTTTAGAAGGTCTTCCTCAGATTAATAGCAAGTTTGAGGACGGCCCAGAATAATAAGTGAGATCTTTATCAAACTAAGAAAAAGGGGAAGATATATTATTGAGACTTGGTTTGTGGCCTACTCAGTAGTTCAGCCGCACCCTGGAGAATACTCTACATGCTGTTGTAGCAGGTTCTGAGGTTCTGTAGTTGTCTGCTAGGCCCCTTTGGGCTAGGGTACCTTCTGACTTCTGATTTTGAATTGAGTTTTTCTTGGCTATCCTGTCAGCTACACAAAGTGGGACATTACAGTCCTGTGTTACTGTGTTGGAGTTGATCTCACTTAGGTCTAGATCTAGAATACCTCGAGGACTTGTTTTGCATATTTGGATGCTCTAATGATTTAGAATTGTTTTCTGAGTTGACTCTTTAGCACTGCACAGTGCTCCTGCCTCTCTTTACTGCTTTTGACTTAAAGTCCCTTTCATCTGACAGATGTGTGGTTATTGTTTTCTGTTACTTCTCTTTGCCTAGAGTATCTTATTCCATTGATTCACCTTGCATTTTGTCCTTAGAGGTAAAGTGAATTTCTTAGAAGCAGCTCTTATGATCTAATTGGGGTGGTCCACACCTTCAGTCCCAGTAGTGAAGAGTGTGAGCCAGAAGAATTGTCAATTAGGTGAGCTTGGGCCACAAAGTGAGGCTGTCTCAAACAAACCAAAAAGAAGTAGCAGCTGTATGTGTTTGGATTTTGTAATTCACTTAGTTACTCTTCTTGTTTGTTTCTTTGTTTGTTTGAGAGGGACTGTCCTGGAACTATGTAGACCAAACTGGCCTTGAACTCAGATCCACTTTGTTGAGATTAAAGGCCTGCTCCACCATGCCGAGCTCAGTCACTTTTTTTTAACTAGAGAATTTAGTGTGTTGTCATTTAAGATGTTTGTTTAATTTTACAGTGTCTACTGTGTAGTTCTGACTGGCTTCAAACTCTGTAGACCTTGAAAAATGGTGCATTCACCAAGCGATATTTGGCTATCACTGTGTTAGGCTTTGGGATATCACGTGGATATAGGATATAAGATGGATTCTGCCTTTATAGAGTTCATTGTTTAGCATATGAGACAGACATTAAATGAATATAGTAGTGATAACTGTATGAAGACAGGAAAACGTGTGGTTCTTTGAGAATCTAGTATTTCGAAATGTTTTATGTGAACTTGTAAATTGAAGTTAATAGTGATGGTACCCACCATCAAGAGCAGTTAATACCAACTTCAGCACGATTGAACACATCCATGTGTTGTTTTTTTTTTCCTAGCTTTTTTGCATTTATTTTGCTATAGCATTCTGTTACACTGTTAAAAACTTAAGGTACATTAGAACCTACTAGTTTAAAGCAGCACAACTCTCAGGTTCTGTAGTTAAGAACATATATCTACTAAATAAAAATCTATATTTTTATATAGCGTGGAGTTAGAGCTAACTGTCCTTTTCCTGCCCACAATATTATTCACTGGAATTGTCTTTGGGAAATCATAGGTATCAAAACTCTGTTTAGAATTTGCTCCAGACTTTCAGTTGGTAGAGTCAGGTCAGATGGCAGTATCAGGTAAAGTCAGAGAAGAAAAATTCCTCTAACCTTTTCTTGAGAACATTTATTTAGAAAAGCAGGAGAAGATTGATCAGATGAAGGGGAAGTATGTAAGGTGCTTGGGATGTAACAGCCAGCCCTCTCCAACTCCCCAGGAATGCATTGTGGTTAGGAAAAACTAAGAGTGTGAAGACAAGAGTGTGATAGCATTACTTGTTATTGATTATCATAAATGACATTACTGATTATCATAAATGCAAATGGACTAAATTTCCCCAGTTGAAACAGGAGTGCCACTGATGTGACTGTAAGCCTAAGGGTAGGCAGGGGGGGAGTTGGATCCATTGTTCTGATGTTGGAGATATGGAGAAAACCAGGTTCAAATAAACTGCCAGGTTTTACACTAAAAATTAAGAAAAGTGTTAGATAATGGAAGAAAATGTTTGAGTGATCAAAGCATCCTGAAGGATGTTTATCTATAAGCATGGTTTACCTTGCTTCTATTCTGTCTTTTTAAGTGTTTTCTCAGCACATCTTTTTATACTTGTATATTCTGATTATTGGTTTTAACGCGAAGTTTTGATAATTAGTCTTGACTGAAAGAGATGGCATGCCTTGAAAAGTCAGCAAACAACTAGCACATGAGTAGCACACAAGACCCACTTGTTCCACAGAGGGAATTGAGTCTGTTCTCTTTTCTTTTCTAGAAATATTAAAAGTCTTTCGGATATCCAGATAGTACAGGTTGCGTGTGGTTACTATCATTCGCTTGCACTTTCTAAAGGTAAGCACTTGGCCCTTTCTAACTAAAATTACTGCTTGGTACTCTGAACAAAAGGCCTCTGGATTTTCTTTTACAAGATTTGTCCTGATTTCATTCCCATGTATTTTAAATCAGCTGTTAGTTTCTGTGTTTACAGAACTGCTGAAATATTTGTTGAGCTTATGGTGTCTGTAAATTAGTTTCAGGGGTAATCTTTAAGGTGTTAAGTTTTTCTTTTTTCTTTTTTTTTTGAGACAGGGCTTCTCTCTGTATAGCCCTGGCTCTCCTGGAACTCACTCTGTAGACCAGGCTGGCCTCGAACTCAGAAATCTGCCTCCCAAGTAGGTGTTAAGTTTTTTAACTTATGAACATGATACTTCTCCATGTACTCTTTTTTTTTTTTTTTTTTTTTGGTTTTTTGAGACAGGGTTTCTCTGTATAGCCCTGGCTATCCTGGAACTCACTTTGTAGACCAGGCTGGCCTCGAA
>NC_034598.1:28661007-28670998 GCF_900095145.1 Mus pahari
CCTGCCTCTGCCTCCCGAGTGCTGGGATTAAAGGCGTGCGCCACCACAGCCCGGCCTCCATGTACTCTTTATGTTTCTCTTACGAGTTTTTTCTTTTTTTCCTTTTTGTTTATTCAAGACCAGGTCTTATATATAAATATGGCTATCCTTGAACCCACTATGTAGACCAGGCTGGACTTGAATTCACAGAGATCTTCCTGCCTCTGCCTCCCAAGTGCTGGGACTAAAGAAGCACACCATTACACCTGGCATTAGTGTTTTCTTGTATCTGCAAATACCTTATATGCCTTTATTATATTTTTTACTAGGTATTTAACTTTTTTGTGCATTATGTAATTTTTTTTTACCATATAAACTTGAAGTTGGGCTATTAATTACTAAATATTTAGAAGGAATGATTTATTCATTTGCCAGTTAAACATTAGAGAATGAATTAGAGAATCTCCCGTGGTTTTTGTGTTATCATTTAAAACTTGGGGGCTGGAGAGATGGCTCAGTGGTTAAGAGTACCAACTGTTCTTCCAGAGGTCCTGAGTTCAATTCCCAGCAACCACATGGTGGCTCACAATCATCTATAATGGGATGTGATGGCCTCTTCTGGTAGGTTTGAAGATAGCTATAATGTACTCAGAAATAAAATTAATAAATAAATCTAAAAAAGAAGAAAAAGAAAAAACCTAGGGGAAGAGGGGAGATAAATTTGAAGAGGAAGAATGGTCCAGTGGGTTTATGACTCCCCCCTGCCCTTCCAGAGGACCTGAGTTCATCAGTTCCTAGCGCCCATGTCAGGTAGCTCCCAAGCACCTGAATTCCAACACTAGGAGACCTAAGGACTTTGTAAGCATGTACACTCACAGAGACACGCACACATGAATAAAAACACATAATTAAAAATAAAAGGATAAATTCAGCCTGGCATGGTGGTACATACCTATAATCTCTGCGCTTGGGAAGCTAAAACAGGACACTTTCTACACGTTCCATGTCAGCCTAGGCTATCTCAAAAATAAAAAATAAAAAAACACATTCTAGTGTCTGTTTCTATTTTAGTAAATGTCTCGTGGGGTCCACTGTGAACAAAACATTAGGTTTAGCTCTATAAAAACTGATAGTTTTCTATCTGGAGCTGATTTTTCTCTCTTGCATTTTATAGCTTTGGGTAGTATAATGAGGAACGTAACTGAGCATTTAGTGTGAACTGGGCACACCTGAGTGTGTAGTGTGCAGCAAGTTAGAAGCTATGACCACTGGCCCTCACAGCATCACACAAAGAACATAAAGAGTTATGTATGGCGAGAGGGGCTGGAGAGGAAAAAGGTGATGGTTCCTATAATGTTTAGTGGGAATGAGATTGAATCTGGTATGTCCAAGAATGAAGACCATGTGAGCTGAACAAAACTCAAGTCAGGTGGTCAGGGCGGGGAGTGCAGCGGGCTGAGTGCAGAGGAAGATGAGTGTGGCTGGAGGGTAGAGAGTGAGGAAGGTGTGACACCACCCCCCCCAGGCCCTCCTAAGGAGCTTGTCCTAACAGCAGTGAGAACCCATGCAGCTTTCCCCCTTTTGCTTGGCTTTCTTTGTTTTTGAGGCATGGTTTTACCCTGTAGCACAGGCTGTCTTTAAATGAGGAGCAATCTCTGTCTCTCTCTCTCAACGATTTTTTTAAAGGGTTAATATTTTTTCCAAAGATTTTTTTTTTTTTTGTCTTTTTCGAGACAGGGTTTCTCTGTATAGCCCTGGCTGTTCTGGAACTCACTTTGTCAACCAGGCTGGCCTCGAACTCAGAAATCCACCTGCCTCTGCCTCCCGAGTGCTGGGATTAAAGGCGTGCGCCACCACGCCCGGCTTTTTCCAAAGATTTATTTATTATTATATCTAAGTACACTGTAGCAGTCTTCAGATGTACCGGAAGAGGGCGTCAGATCTCATCACGGATGGTTGGGAGCCATCATGTGGTTACTGAGATTTGAACTCGGGGACCTTCAGAAGAGCAGTCAGTGCTATTAACCGCTGAGCCATCTCTCCAGCTCCCTCTCTCTTTTTTTTTTTAAATTTAAAATTTTTTGTTGATTCTTTTTCTTTTCTTTTTTAAAGATTTATTTATTTATTTATTTATTATATGTAAGTACACTGTAGCTGTCTTCAGATGCACCAGAAGAGGGCATCAGATCTGATCATGGGTGGTTATGAGCCACCATGTGGTTGCTGGGAATTGAACTCAGGACCTTTGGAAGAGCAGTCAGTGCTCTTAACCACTGAGCCATCTCTCCAGCCCTTTCTTTTTTTTTTTAAATTGCAATTTTATTCGTTGTTTTTTTTTTCTAGACAAGGTTTTTTCTGTGTAGCCCTGGCTGTCCTGGAACTTACTCTGTAGACCAGGCTGGCCTTGAATTTAGAGATCCGCCTGCCTCTGCCTCAGTTTTAGTCACAAGTGCTGCCCAGCTAAAAGCAGTCTGTTTCTTTCTCTCAAGGGCTGGGATTGTAGGCATTAGCTACCACAACTGGCTGCAGTTTGCTTCTAAATATGCAAATACAGACATGCTTAAAGAAGAGTCAGAGACTTAATATTTTAAGGGTTAGATGGAAGTTTACTTTAAAATTCCTAGTTGTTTGTATATAGGTTTGGATCCAAAGGACAGCCTTGGGAGTTATTCCTCTGGAGCCATCTATATATTTTTTTGTTTTGTTTTATTGAGACAATTTGTCACTGCCGTGGAGCTCACCAAATGAGTGCTGACTAGCCAGTGAGCCTGAGAGAGATCGCTGGCTCTGGCTCCTCCTCCTCTTCCAACTCCTCTTCCCCCTCCTCCTCTTTCCCCTCCTCCTCTTCCAACTCCTCTTCCCCCTCCTCCTCTTCCTCCTCTCCCCCTCCTTTTCCTCCTCCTTCTCCTTCTTCTCCTCCTTCTCCTCCTTCTTCTTCTCCCCCCTCCAGTGCTTGAGATTGCAAAAGCACACCACTCTTCCTGCCCCGCCCAGCCCTGGCCTAGGGACTGTTGAACTTGTTCTCACTTTCCTGGCTGAGCCGTTTCCCCAGCATAGAAGCTTACTTTTAAATGTGTACTGTTTTGTAGAATGAACTTATACATTTTCTAGTTTAAATAGATTATTGCTAGAAACCATCTTAAGTTGCTGGTAGATGAATCAGAACTAACAAGTAGTAGAGAAAATGATGAAAGGAAATAAGAAGGATGCTAAAACAGGTCTATTTACCAGAAGGAGAAACAAAAAAAACCAAACCTGTACCACAGCAACCCTTAGTAGATTTAGATTTGATGATGTCTGAGAAGGAGCGACATCCCGGGTATCTGACCTCCGCTGGTGAAGGGCAACCCTGGGGGGAGAGCTGTGGGGATTGCAAGTGGGGTAGAAGCCATATTCTGTCTGTGCACAGTGAGTTAGAAGTGTAGGTGTCAGATAAGCAGTGGGTTACAGGGTGTTTCTTGGTTTAGATTTGCATGTGTTGATAGCCGAAGCCTGGAGATTAGAAGAGTACCTCTTGGAAAGGTTAGAGAGTAAGAAAGAGCGACGAGTAATGCTAGAGTCCTCTGTTGTAGGGCATAAGGAAATGAGCGTATTCCTAGCTTACATAACTGGTTACCGGTGTGTTGCTGAAACTTACCGGTGTGCTCACAAGACATGGTCTCCTAGGTAGTAGTGGGTTTTCATATAAAGAAAGAAGCTTCTTCATTCAGTAAGTATGTGTTTTCATCTAATGAGAGAATGCCTCAAAAAGCGTAGTTGATCTTCACATGATACTGTGTGTGTGTAAAATAATTTTATGTGTTTTGTCTTACAGCAAGTGAAGTTTTCTGTTGGGGACAGAATAAATATGGCCAGCTGGGTCTAGGCATTGATTGTCAAAAGCAAACTTCACCACAGCTGATTAAGTCTTTGCTTGGAATACCATTCATGCAAGTTGCAGCAGGAGGAGCCCATAGTTTTGTACTCACCCTTTCCGGAGCTATCTTTGGATGGGGACGTAACAAATTTGGTCAGCTAGGTCTTAATGATGAAAATGGTACGTTCGCTTTATAGTTAAGCGTATTTTTAAAAGATGATCTTCTGAGATAAATGAGTGATTTTTAGAGCTTTGGAGAAATGTATACCCAAACATTCCCAGGACTAATAGAGGTGGACCCGAGGATATTAATTTAAAATTTTAATGTGTTTAGGGAGGATCCTGGGAAGGCTGAAAATTAGCACGTAATAAATTGGAAAGTTTGTTGAGACCTGGAGATATCGCTCAGTGGAAAAGCTCATGCCTAGTATGGACAAGGCCCTGGGTTTAATCCCCAGTACCTTTTCCCCACAAAAAAAGAAGACAAATATTCTTGAGATCACTTGTTCTGCAGTTATATATAGGTCCATGGTAGACTGCTTGCCTACCTCACAGGGCTGTGGGGTTAATCCCCAGGACTGAAGGAAAAGCAAGGCTGTGCTGTTTTATGTCTTCATTGTTGGATGCCATTAAGAGACAGTGTATCAATACTGAGTTAAGTTGGTAGCCAGTGTTGCTCCAGTATTGGCCACCATTAATGGAAAGAAGCTATACAGTTAATTAGTCAAGAAGCTGCATCTAAAGCTTCCTGTTAGAGCACATGTGCAGTAGTCCCTTAGCCTGGAACTGAAAAATTTTTACTCTGGGAAAGTAGCATGACATATTTAGTTGATATGATTGTTTCAAGTTGGATTTATATGGTCTGGGTTATTAGATTATTTTTTGGTTGAGCTTCTTTTTACACTGATGAATGTCTTGAAAATAAACATTTTAAATTTAAATAAGTATTTGAAACAAGTCACAACCTTTTATCTGACATTTCGTACCTACCAGTTTTTGAATGCGAATGTTTGGCATATAAGTCATAGGTTGTAATGCCTGAGATGGCCAAAGTACATGTTTACCTAATAATAACTGATAATGTTATGTAAATAATTTTCTCATAGAATTAGATAATGGTTTTTATTCTGCATAAAAGTTATACTCATGTTATATTATTATTGTTTTGCCACAAAGTGTAGAAAGTAGATCAGGCTATTGCGTAGAATCTGAACATGGCCATTACAGAATAAAGAATTATACACATGTAGAAAATCTGAAAACACCGAAGTCCTGAATTGTTGAACCCTGTGTACATTGGCAGTAGGGCAATCAAATGCTCATCTTTGAGTCCTTACTTTATCATAAGGCCTTGAAACCCAGTTTTATAGGCTTTTTTCTTAGGAATTCTTTGATTGATAGTAAAAATTAGTATTACAGCTACTAAATTTGGAAATCTGTAAAGGAAACACATTTTTAGTTAAAAATATCATTAACGTCTTTTATTGGAATTTTCAGATAGGTATGTTCCTAATTTACTAAAGTCACTAAGATCTCAGAAAATAGTTTATATTTGTTGCGGAGAAGATCATACTGCTGCATTAACCAAGGTATTGTATTTAAAAAACTTTTTATTATTTGCAGTAATTTTTCATAATTAGTGAATGCTTTTGTGCTATTTCCATTAAGCTTGAGTAATGTTTGTATTTCAGGAATAGTTCATATTGAAAACGGCCTAAATTATTCTTAAATAATTTGCCTTAATGTTAAGTTTTGCTTAGGGTTGTGAACTGTGCATTTGATCCACTGTCACACTCAGTTGCAGCAGCGCTTAAATGTAGTGCAGACTCACCTAAGACTGGAGACATTCCCCTCTCTGTGCTTCAGGGGTGCTGGGGCAGCAGTCACCCGGGACCATGCTAGCACTTTTTGGAGGGGCGTTTGTCTGTGGTATTGATATAGGAATTACAGCTCAGGACCTTGTGTATGCCAGGGCACCCACCTCTCTACCACTGGGCTGCCTCCAGCTCCCTTAGTTTTGCTCAGGCTGACCTCCGGTTTTTAATCCTATTAGCCCTGAGTAGCTGGAATTATTAAGCATTTTGAGTGAGATGACTTCATTTTGGTCCCCCATGCTTGCAGTGCTATGTGTCAGTCACACTCGTGTTTAGTCATACTACCTAATTGGCTCTAACCTTCCATTTGGTTTATAAATACTTCCAACATGTAAAGAAGCAACTGAGTTTTCATTATTTATATTTAAATATTTTTATATTTTGTAAATATATTAAGCTAAATGCTGTATTTACGATGAACATTAAGCTAGCAATGACTGTTTTTAATACAGCCTTGTCAGTTGTGTTAACATTCATCTCTCATCTTCTGGGGTCCTTGTGTGGTGAGTAGACGTCAGGCAAAAATGAACTCCTTCAGATAGTGTGGTAGGTAATGTGCTGACCTCAGTTGGATCCTGGCCAGTATAGAAACAAAACAAATTGCAGCTTATTTTTACTGGAAAATATTGTATTTATTCATAGTAACATAAAGATTCTGAGAAATTGGTTTTTGGCCAAATTAGAAATTGATGTTTCAAAAGGTCTAGGGATATGTAGTGGTTGATAGAGTGCTGTCAGATGTACAGAAGGTCCTGGGTTCTATCTAAATACACCACATAAAGTGAGGTCCAAAAATGCAGCCTCTCTTTATGGCTGTGTAGGTCTCCTACCCCCGTCCCCATTGTCATTATTTTGTCTTCTATATTCAGTAAAAGAAATTAACAGTTTTTTTCTTTCTTATCTTCCTCCTCCTCCCTCCCCTTCTTCCTCCTTCCTTTCCCTCTCCTCTCCTCTCCCTCTTCCTCCCACCACCTCCCCCCGCCACTAGTGAAACAGAGCCTCACTGTGTAGCCCGGGTTGCACTTAGAACTTCCTCCACTCCCCAGTGTTAGAGCTGGAAGCCTTAGAACTTCCTCCACTCTCCAGTGTCAGAGCTGGAAGCCAAAGCTCCATGTGTAGCCAAGCACTCTACCAACTAAGCTGTACCCTGTCTTCTGCTCTGTATTTGATATAGAAAGTTTTATACTGTGTCATTATACTATAATAAAAAAAATATCCTGTTAGATATTGAAACCAGGGTGTAAAATTACACACACACACAACTATAGTTGTAAAGAAAGTATCAAGTTGAAAAGTACTATAGTTGTGTTAGGCTATTACATGTCTCTTTTTAAAATGGCCTCAGCACAGGAGGCAGAGGCAGGGAGATCTCTGAGTTCAAGGCCAGCCTGGTCAACAGGGCTACACAGAGAAACCTTGTCTTCAATAAACCAACCAACAAACCCAGCAAAACAAAACAAAACCCATTGCCTGGTGAGTTTCAATTATAAACATTACAGATTGCCTCCTGTAGCAGGTCTGTATGTGCACATGTCTGCTCTCTGCTCACATGCAGTTTTCATGGGGGCTTTTTATCTGTACTGACTTTGTTTTTGGCACAGTCTCCCTGTATGGTATGGTATTGGCTTTGAGCTCATTATCTTTTTGCCCCAGCTTCCTGGTGGGAGGCCATTACTCTGTCTGTGCAGAGCATTTGTCTATCTTCAAGCATAGCTAGCTTGCTAATGAAAGATAGCATTTCTTTCAAAGTTTCTGTGAAATGTTAGATGTCTCCTTTGAATTAGAAAGAGAGAGAGAGAGAGAGAGAGAGAGAGAGAGAGAGAGAGAGAGAGGAGAGAGAGGAGAGAGAGGGAAAGAAAAGAAAAGAAACGAAAAGAAAAAAGAAAAGAAAGAAACGAAAAGAAAAAAGAAAGGAAAGAAAGAAGAAAAAAAAGTAGAATGATATTCCAAAGCAGCACAGTTATCTCCCCGGCTCTTTGGTTGGTCAGTGTAGTAGTGGTTACTTTGTACTCTTCAAACTGCTGGCAGTCTTTTACCCTCCCCTTCTTACATGCTGAGATTTCAGGTGCGCACCACCATGCCTAGTAGCAATTACTTCTTTAATGAACACTTAAATATTTTATCATAATAAGAACATTATTGAGTACTTAAATCTGTCAAAGCCTGTCTGGTGGTTCAATCCTGTACAGTCACAACTACCTGAGATGCTGAAGCAGGAGGACCTTAAAGTTCAAGGCCTTCCTCAACTAAGAACAAGTTCAGGGCAAGCTTTGACATCTATTTAAACATTCTATTTTCAAATAAAAGGTAGAGGCTGGTGAGCTTGCTCAGGAGGTAAAGGTGCTTTCCAAGTGTTCCTGGTAACTTGAACTGACTCTCTAGGACTCAGGTAAAGGTGGAAGGAGAGAACCAAACTCTAGAGTCATCCTCTGAGTACATGTGTTTACATGTGTACACCATGTGCATCCACACTAAGAATACATCTTTAGGCTTTAGGAACTTGAGCGGTCCTTGCCCACACACCATGCGAGGGCCAGGATGCACATCTGCATAACCTCCTGCTTCTTTCCTCTGGTCCCCTAAAATGCCACGGGGTGGAGCACATTTCATGATGGAGGAAGAGCGGTGGGGGGCGCAGGGGAGTGTCGCACTGCTCTCAGGGTTCTGGTCCAATTGTTACTGGTTTTGAAGCCCACCTGTTGTGGAGTATTCTAATCAATTTTGGCTTTCTGAGTTTTTGTGTAATTAAAGTGCTGCTGCTGCTAAAAAAAAAAAAGAATTCATCTTTAAAACGGTTTGCCAGTGGTGCACGCCTTTAATCCCAGTTCTCAGGAGGCAGAGGCAGGCAGATCTCTTGAGTTCGAGGCCAGCCTGGACTACAGAATGAGTTCCAGGACAGCCTGGGCTACACAGAGTAACTGTCTCGGAAACAGAACAAAAGTAGAAGGTATGTGGGTGTAGACTGAGTGGTAGAGCACTGAGCTGTAGGTGTAACCTTATTGTCTATCGCACACTAAATTATTTTACCTTCGTTAGTCAGCCATCATCTAATTTCAAAGATAGGAAAGAAAACATTGAGTCTGTATTAAAAGTGAACTCATTTTGTAAACATTAGGTTTTTTCTGTTGTTTAGCTTCTCATGAGTTAGTTGTTCTGTTTGCTTGTTGTGTTCCAGGAAGGCGGAGTATTTACCTTCGGAGCTGGGGGCTACGGCCAGCTGGGTCATAATTGCACCAGTCATGAGATAAATCCCAGGAAAGTTTTTGAGCTCATGGGAAGCATTGTTACGCAGGTTGCTTGTGGAAGGTAAGCTGTGGTAAAGAAGAGAGGACTCTGCACTCTAGACTGCTTACTCTCTGGAACTCCAGTTTCATGGAATTTGTTGCTCTTTTTGGCTTCCTTGATCACTGTCCACGTGTACCAGATACACATGCAGAATAAACACAATTATTTTAACAAATGGGATCCTGGGGACTAGAGAAATGGCTCAGCAGTTACTGGCCGTCTTCCAGGAAACCTACCTGAGTTCTGTTCCCAGCATGTATGTTGTCTCACAACCATCTATATCTCTAGTTCCAAGGGATTCAACACCCTTTTCTGGCTTCTGTGAATACCAGGCATACATGTGGTACACAGACATGCCTACAAGGCAAAACACTTGTATACATAAAATAAAAAGGTAAAAATTTATTTAGCTGGCATGATGGCACATCCGTTTAATCCCTAAGACAGAGGCAGGGAGATCTCTGAATTTGAGGCTATCCTGATCTACAGAGTACAGGACAGCCAAGGCTTTATTACACTGAGGAACCCTGTCTGGACAAAAAGGAAGAGAGAAATAAATGGGATCCTGTAACAGGGTTAGGGGTGGGTGGGCAGTGGTGGTGTCAGGTATTGTTAGTAAGTGCTTGCCTTGCTAGCACAGGGACCTGAATTCAATTACATCATCACATAGAGAGTGCCAGGCAGTGACACATGCTTGTAAGTCTGACATTGGTGGACCAGAAACAGTAGAATTCTTAGGATTTGCTGACCAGCCAATCTAGCCTAATTGGTGAGCTCCGGGTCAGAAGAGATGATTCCTTAGACTGTCCTCTTGCTTACACATACACATGTAAAGAGAGAGCAGCTCACTGTGTTGCCAAGGTTGGCCCCAAAGGCCTTGACATAAATGGTCCTCCGTTCTCTCAGATTCCCTAATATCTGGGGTATGATTAATGGCATGAATCTATCTGGCTAATAGTGTTTTTAGGTAGACGTACACATTGAAATTTCATAAATT
>NC_034598.1:28672395-28686509 GCF_900095145.1 Mus pahari
CTTCTGGGTATATGCCCAGAAGAGGTATTGCTGGATCCTCTGGTAGTACTATGTCCAATTTTCTGAGGAACTGCCAGACTGGTTTCCAGAGTGGTTGTACAAGCTTGCAATCCCACCAGCAATGGAGGAATGGAACATCAGTTTTCATGTGTCGGTCTTGAAAGTGCTAGGGTTAACTCTATCCAATGAGTCAGCAAAGGTCCAGCTTCATTCTTGTGTGTAGACAGACAGTTTTACCAGCTTTATTTGTATATAAGATCTTCCTTTCTATGCTGAATGATTTTGATGTCTTGTTGAGAAGCATTTGGTCTTAAAATCTAGGACTTACTTTTGGGCCATTGATTTGAATGCATGCACTACATACAGCTTTAGCTACTTTAAAGTCCTGAAGTATGAGCCCACCAGTCTTGTTTTTCTGTTCTCTTTCCTCCACACTCTCCTGGCATGGCAGATCTCCTTTCCCTTTCCCGCCTCCTGGTCCCAAGCCCCGGAATCCTAAAACTCCATTGGCTGCTGACATCTTTATTTACCTAACAGAAGCAACTGGGGGCAGGCTCCCTCAGTGTCTTACCTGTGTATGTGTGGACAACAGTGTTAGGGCAAACCTACTACACAGTTCATTAGATTATTCTCTTCTGTATCAGATTAGATGATCATGCCTTTGGGGATTTGTTTTAATTAGACGTGTACAACTGTATTCAGGGCCATCATGCATTACCTGAAAATAAGAGACGGATTCTCAGTACTTACTACTTATCTGTTTTCCCAGAATCTTCTGTCCAGTTCCTTTTTTGAAAACTTGACCTCCTTGCTTTGTGATGTCACAGTTGCTATAAATTATGTATTTATTTATTTATTTATTTATTTTGGTTTTTCGAGACAGGGTTTCTCTGTGTAGCTCCGGCTGTCCTGGAACTCACTTTGTAGACCAGGCTGGCCTCGAACTCAGAAATCCGCCATCCTCTGCCTCCCAAGTGCTGGGATTAAAGGCATGCGCCACCACGCCCGGCAAATTATGTATTTATATCGCTTCTTAAAAGTGCTGTTGCATTAAACTTTTTTTTTTTTTAAAGATTTACTTATTCATAATATGTAAGTACACCGTAGCTGTCTTCAGACACTCCAGAAGAGGGAGTCAGATCTTATTACAAATGGTTGTGAGCCACCACGTGGTTGCTGGGATTTGATTTCAGGACCTTTGGAAGAGCAGACAGTGTGCTCTTAATCAGTGAGCCATCTCTCCAGCCCCCCTCATTAAACTTTTATTGATAAATTATTCATGTTCATAGGTGTATCTGTGGCTTTGTTTCTGTTAGTTGTGCAAACCATGTGTATAGTTGTCTTAATGTACTGGCTGGTATGCTAGTCTAATCATTAAAATACTGATGATCAAGGCTTTGTTGGAAAACTCAGTATTTCACATTTAAGTATTATGTCAGTCAGATTTTTGTAGATTTTTGTTTTTGTTTGGTCTATTTTTTTGTTTGTTTTTGTTTTTGTTTTTTGTTTTTTAAACAGGGTTCCTCCTTGTAGCTCTGGTTATCCTAAAACTCTATGTAGACCACGCTAGGATCTGTCTGTCTCTGCCTCCTATGCGCTGGCATCAAAAGTGTGCCCAGCTATTTTTATTTTTGTAAGTAGTCTTTATCAAATTAAACCATTTCTAGTTTCTGTCCTGTTTGTTTTCAGTGCTAGCGGTTGGTCTCAGGGTCTTATCTGTGATAGCAAGCACTCTGCCTTCCAGGGGTATCCCAGCCCATTCCTCGTTGTTCTTCGTGGGAACAATGTGTATATGTGTGTGTGTGTGTGTGTGTGTGTGTGTGTGTGTGTGTGTGTGTGTGTGTGTGTGTGTGTGTGTAGGGGCTGTGTGTGCATATTCAGAGGCCAGAACAGGACACTGGGTATCCTCCTCTCTGTCACTCAGTGCAGCATTGCCCTGAGACAGGGGCTGCAGTGGGCTGTAAGTTCACTATTTCAGCAAAACTGGTGGTGGAGTAAGCTCTCAGGATCAGCCTGATGTCCCTACCCACCATGCTGCGTTCACAGGCACTCATAGCCATTCCTACCTGGCTGTCACAGGATTCTGGGTGTTCTGGTCAGTTCCTGTTGCTGGATGATGGTGCAAACACTCAATCTCCCCTTAGCCATCTTCCCAACCCTGGCTTATTTTTAAGAGGATTGTGTTGGTTAATTTGTAGTTTAACTCTTTGGAATTTAACCCTAAGTCAGAAGTTTTCTATCATTTTATTCTAGGCAGCATACCTCTGCATTTGTTCCTTCTTCAGGACGAATTTACTCCTTCGGTCTTGGTGGTAATGGGCAGTTGGGAACTGGTTCAACCAGCAACAGAAAAAGCCCTTTCACTGTAAAAGGAAACTGGTTTTCTTATAATGGACAGTATCCACAAGATATTGGTAAGTGCTACTGTATTTAACGTGTGCTACATATATTACAGCTCCTATTGAAATGCTGGTCTTCTGTGTTTACAAGAACTGTAAGATGAACTGTTAGTAAAGTAACAAATTACAAGTACGGTGCTAAGAGGAGGAACGTTGAGTTATCTATCCTGGGCTCATGGTAAGTTCATCTTACAGTTCTTGTAACACTATATTCAAACCAAAATATGAGATACAGATTAGAAAACAGTGCTGTGTGTGTGGTGGGGGGGGGGGTTAGTATGTTTTCCATACTTGGCTGTCTCCACAGGGAACCTTCCAGAGGGGTAGCTGAGCCATTTCTGAATCAGAGCTTCATTCACTGTCAGATCTGCTTTGAAGGGTCATAGCATCTAAAGTTATCTGGAGGTCCACAGTTCTAAACGTTAAGAGTCCTCAGCCTCAAATATCTGTGGTATTGCAAAGGCTCACAGACATGCCAGTGGTGCCTAGGTTTGTTGAACTATCTCATGTTCACATTTGGCCAGCTCATCCTGAGGAGTCAGACTATTTACTCCTACCTATTTCTTGTTACGGAGTCCCTGGGATGAAGGGAAAGAGGCTAAACTCCATGGCAAGTTTGATAATCTAGAAAATATAATGTGAATCTTACAATCTAATGCTTTACGTATTATTTTTATTGTAGGTTCTGAAGACTATTTCTGTGTCAAAAGGATTTTCTCAGGTGGAGATCAAAGCTTTTCACATTACTCTAGCCCTCAGGTACTAATTCATCATAGAAATAATTAGTTCAAATAAGTTGGAGTAATTTTAGAAATTTATCTCCCTCTTTTATATGTTATAGGTCAATTGTCTGAATTTGTTTTCCTGCTCAAATCTACAAAAAAAAATATTTTTTCCCAAAGCTATCTGCTAAGTTTTTTGTTTCTGGTATTTAGGAGAAATTGACTTCTGTCTTCAACAAAACCAAACAGATAGATCATATTGGTTTTTAACTTTGTATTGTAAGTACCATCTCGCCCTGACTGATCTCTCTTAATCTTAACGTTTAGAACTGTGGACCTCCAGATGACTTTAGATGCTCTGACCCTTCAAAGCAGATCTGGACAGTGAATGAAGCTCTGATTCAGAAATGGCTCAGCTACCCCTCTGGAAGGTTCCCTGTGGAGATAGCCAAGTATGGGAAACAGTCTACTCATACACAGCCTTGTGAAGAATTTTCATTTAAATATTTCATTGACTGTCATTTTCTTGGTGGTTTATATATAAAAATTTTAAGTGCTTAAGAGTTTTCATGTTTTTAAGATCTTAAAGCTCTAGTCCTTTCAGGCAGGTAAAACTAGCTGATGACATGGCACAGTGTGGAGCAGCCGTTTTTAGATTCAGTTTAAACTGTGTTCCTTTGTTGTTTTAATGCTCCTTTTTCAAAAATTAATATTTATGTATTTTGCATATATGTATGTACTGCACGTAGGCTGTTGTACACACATGGCATTCAGAAGACAACTTTTGAAAGTTCATTCTCTTCCACTTACATAAAGATTATTTGAAGATGGAGCTTGGTTTGGTGGTGCATTCCTTTAATCCCAGCACTTTCGAGTCAGAACCAGGTGGTTCTCTATGAGTTCAGGGCCAACACTGCATAACAAATTCTAGGCCATTCAAGGCTACATAGTGAGTCTTTGTCTGATGGATAGGTAGATGGATGGAAGGGAAGAAGGAAGGAATCTAGTTCTCAATTTCCTTGAATTTTCCTTTTGTGGTGGAGAGGGTTGTGGGTGCGTGCACAGATGTCTATAGATGTGCATTTACTTGTGGAAACAGTGGGTCTATGCTGACTGTTCCTTCCATCACTGAGCATTTTAGTTTTTGAGAGATGATCTTAGGCTCATAGCCTCCCACCCACCCACCCTCCCCAACCACCACCACTAAAGTTACAAGTACATCCCACACCCAGCATTTTATGTAGGTTCTGGGGAATCTAAGGTCATTTCTTCATGCTCGTGCGCTAGGCAGGCACTTTACCAACTGAGCCGACTAGACTGCTGAAGATGAATGCATTTAGGCTTAAGTCACATAGTTAATACCTTTATCTAGTATTGTATAGTCAGTCTTTATATTTAATTTTTATTGTGTATACTATATTTACTTATTTTTAATTATTATGTTTATTTAATTTTAAAGACCAGGTCCTTTACTAACCCTGGAGAATGCTGGACTACAAGGCTGGTGGGTCTTGGGGCTCTTCTAGTCAGTCTCTGCTTCCCCAGCTCTGGTCTTACAAGCTCACCCTGCCACTCAGGTTGTGGGGATTGGGCTTGAGTCCCGCTTACAGAGCAAGCAGTCACTAAGTCATCTCTGGCCCCATTCTTTAAAAAAAAACATAACGTACTCATAACCGTATAGTGTAAATTGGCCTCAAGCTGTAGATTTTCCTGCCTCAGCTTCTCAAATGATCCGATTCTGCTTATATGCCACCATACCCAGGCCTAAATTGTCATTAAATTTTTATTAAAAACAAAAGGCAAGTCATATTATGTCTCATTTATTTTATTTTTAGTGAGATAGATGGAACATTTTCTTCATCTGGCTGTCTAAATGGAAGTTTTTTGGCTGTTAGGTAAGTGGCAGTTCCTTGATTGAAACTTTCAAACTTGAGTGATGTATTAAAGAACTAATTACTATATACTTGGAACAGTCGGCAAGTTTGTGCATATGTATAGTGTACTTTGATGTGACAACCCCTCGTTGCCCTCCTGTACCTCCTCCCCACTCAGCCTCTCTACTTTCATGCCCTCTGTGTGTCTGTGTGATTGATGCCCACTGAGTTTATTAAGTTATTTGTATGAGCAGACATGGGGTTATAATCACTGGAGCCTGAGAAACTACTGAGTGGCTACAACCCTGCAGAAAATGACTCTCTTTTTTTCTTTTTTAGCAATGATGATCACTATAGAACAGGTACCAGATTTTCAGGGGTTGATATGAATGCTGCTAGACTCTTATTCCACAAACTTATACAACCTGACCATCCTCAGATATCTCAGCAGGTTGGTTTTTAAGTGCTTGTATATTTACTACTTAGCTGCTGGAGTTGTGTGTGATGTTTTATATTTGCAGCCTAATTAATTAACCTTGTGTTTTAGGATTTACGTTATACTTCATAATAGAAAAGTGTAATGCCAGGTGTGGTGGCACATGCCTTTAATGCCAGCACTCAGGAGGCAGAGGCAAAAGTGAGTTCAAAGCCAGCCTGGTCTACAGAGTGAGCTCTAGGACAGCCAGGGCTACACAGGGAAACCCTGTCTCAAAACCAGCAAAACAAAACAAAAGTAAAAGTTTTATTTTAAAGCTAAACTACAAGTTTAGATATTAAAGAGGCATAAATCTTTTCAGGTGTTTATAGCAGATTCTAAATACTTTACTGATTTGGGTCTGTTAATAGCTTTATTTAGCCACTGTGATAGAGTTTAAATGAATATTAAATAAAGTTGTTTGAAATTTCTTCACAATGCTTAGGCATCAGTTTTTATTGCATTCCAACATACATCACTGAAAGATGTTCCTTTTATGTTTCACTCATTATTTCATGTTTGTCGTAGTTCTTGATTTCTTTTTTTTCTCCTTTATGTGTACATACGTGTGTGTATGCATCTCTGTGAAGTGCATTCATTTTAAATGAAGTAGGTTTTGCTTTCTGTCAAAATATAGGTGGCAGCTAGTTTGGAAAAGAATCTAATCCCTAAACTGACTAGTTCCCTACCTGATGTTGAAGCTCTGAGGTTTTATCTTACCCTGCCAGAGTGTCCCCTGATGAGTGACTGCAACAATTTCACAACAATAGCAATCCCCTTTGGTACAGCTCTTGTGAACCTAGAAAAGGCGCCACTGAAAGTGCTTGGTAAGAATTTTAGTATTTCTCTTGTGCAATGTTTTTTAATGAAAGTGTTGATGAGTTCTTTTTATTTTTTATTTTTTTGCTGTTTGAAATTCTCCTGCCTTGCTTATTTGATACTGATCTTGATGGAACAGAATTTTCTCTTTTATTTGCTTTTATTGGGTATTTAATTCTAATTATTAAGAGTTGCTGAAGGCAAATCATGTTAAATAGTTTTAATCCAATATAACACACAGAAAATATGAGAAAAATTGAAAACTTACCCTTATTTTTCTCCCTCATTGCCTTGAGTGATTTTGCTGTCAAAGAACTAAGAAGAGCCATTGAAACTGAACAACATTGGTTTCCATCATCCTGGGCCCCAGTATCAACCCGCTTTCCTTCTAGTTCCTTCCCTTGCTAATTATTTGCCTTTTGTTTGCATCTCTGCTTAGTCACAAGATTCCTGAATTCACAGTTCAGTCTCTGTTTTGCTCTGGGTCTTGGGCTTCCTATGGTTAATCCAGTGTCTTGCTTTCTCAGAGTGTGTGCTAGGCATGTGGAACTGAAATATATTGAAGTAATAAAATCACACAAGAACTTCAAGAATGAGAGTGAAAAGAGCAGCAAGTGAGGGATGGGATGCTGGGACTGAAGGAGTGAGCCAGTGTGGACAAGTGAAGCCGCATGCTGCTCCCAGTGCAGACGGGGTTCATTGGCCCTCATAGCTGAAGTTAGAAACTATAAGTAAGAACAGGAAGAGGACAGTACAGGTTACAGCTACATGACCTTTCTATTTTTGATTTCCCAGAGTGCTTTAGATCTGTAAATACACTGTTTCACAATATTTCAGTTTTATATATTAAGCTGAATAGTAAAACGTAGATTTTTAAATATTTGAACAGCATGATTTTAAGGTATATTTTGTTGAAAAATAGTTGATTGCTAAAACAGCTTAATAACTGATTTTTATATTAAGTTTAGTGATGAATTTTAACTATAACTTATGAATTTAAATATAATTAATGATACCAAGAATGTGAATTTAGTAAGCCTTTATTTTTACTTTCGAGAGATTTTTAAGAACAATATCCTTTATCTTGGTAGTGAGGAAAGTTATCTATAAGCCCTAGAGATGTTATATAAAGTATTGCTATGTTCATCTTCCTAAAATGTTCAAAGGGTTAAAAACCACTGCTCTAGAAGAAAAGTTAGTATGTTTTTTTTAATTCTGATTTTTTTGTATCATTTTATTTGCATGTTCACCCTTTAATAACAGAAAACTGGTGGTCAGTACTTGAACCTCCACTATTCCTCAAGATAGTAGAACTTTTTAAGGAAGTTGTGGTACATCTTTTGAAACTCTACAAGATCGGCATTCCCCCTTCTGAAAGAAGAATTTTCAACAGTTTTCTTCATACCGCATTAAAGGTTTTAGAAATATTGCATAGGGTATGTCCATTAGTCCTTTATTTTTCTCTTTCCCCATTTCTACTAACACATTGATAATGTTCATTTTAACATTAATATTAGAATGGCATAAAAGATACATATTAAAGAAATTTAGAAGTTATTCATAGTTTCTCATAATCTCCTTTACAAGAAGTAATATATCTATACTTTTTAGCTTTGCATTTAGTTGTCTTTGTTAGGCATCTGTAGCCTACAATTGGGCAGAACAATAGCATATTAATGAATTAGAATTCTTATGTTTCCTTGTAATGAACCTAATGTGTTAATTTAATATACATTATTTTTAGTTATAAGTGGTTATCATATAAAAGTGACTGGGCCCTTATAATTATGAACATTTAAATTTCTATTCTTTTGGTATCAGGTACTAATGGCCTCAATCAAAGTAGAATGTTTCATTTGAAACAAATGACTAATTTGAAAATGAAACTATATATAATTCATTAATTTGCCTATTGTTCTTTCCTGCCCTTTTTCCCAGTGTAAGAAATAGTACACTTTACACTGTAGAAGTGCAAAGTTACATGAAGAAATAGAGTCTCAGCTGTCTGATTAAAGATGGATTTGAGTCATCCCTGACAGTTGGTAGGTATATCTCTGTTATGCCATTTGGTATTCTTGAGTTGCTACTTAAACGAGACATGACCTAAGGGAGAAGCATGTGTTCATAGTCCATAATAGACTGAAGACTCCATATGAATACAGTCTCTTCCATAACGACTCTTTACACTTGCAGATGGTTGCCAGAGTAACCATAAAGGGAGTAGAGGAGGTAGATCTCTGGATCAAAGACTCCAGACTGGGGACCGACCGTCACTTTACCTGTTTTTACTGAAGCTCCTGGGTCTTTTTCCCCACTACTTAACTTCCTGATTTTTTTTTTCCTTTTGTATTTAGTATGTCCAAGATTTGTAGGCAGTTCATTTCTCTTCTCATTGTATGATTAAAGAGATGATAGTTTCTTTCCAAGAAAACAGGTCATTCCCCAGAACAAGACTGTCTTGCAGTATATCAGGGCCTGGGCGTGTACCATGCTGCAGCTGTGAAGGATCTTCTAACGTTATAGCAGGGGTCTCTGCCTCTCTGCCTTTGTATATACTTTTGCCTAGGACTCGAGATGAATTGGTTTGCTTTTTGTTTCTCGGATGAACTTTTCCCTGCTGTTTTATGGCCATCCTCCAGCTGGACCTTATTGCTACATAACCCTACTTTTGACTCCTTGTCTGCTTATCCTCTTAAAGAACACTGCTTTTCTTTAGCCCTCTTTGTTGTCTCAGGAGAAAGGGATGCCTGTAATTCCAGCAAGCTGGAAGCTAGAGCAGGAGGATCAACAAAAGCCAGGCCATTGTGACCTATAGAGAATAGCCCTGTCTCAAAGAAAGGGGTGGCAAGAAGGACTTGTAGAGTCCTAGCTAGGACTTACCAGCCCAGAAACCTCAGTTTCTACTGAGAACCCCATTTAGATTCCATCTTCACCTTTTTTATAATTAGTTAATACTTCAAGTTTTTAAAATAGAATATATGTTCCTCAGATTTTGGGTTTTGTGTATGTGTGTGTCTTTGGCCCCTTTTTTCTCTGGGTCTGTGGATTGAACTTCATATGCTACCTACAGTCTGACTCTTAGGTTCTGGGGATAGGATTTTGTGGTATATAGTCCTAGCAGGCCTTAAGGATCACAATCCTCCTGCTTTAGCATCCTGGACCCTGAGGTTGCAGGCATTCTCTACCAAGCTTGGCTACAGAGACCTTTTTGATGGAGCTGTGCCAGATGCTAGGATTTGCCTTCTTGTTAATTCAAGGTTGAGATGGGGGTGGTATCTTAACATCTGTTGTTTGTCGACAGTATTAGAAACGTCTGTATATAATACATCTGAGCATTGTGTATATAGTATTAATTTTAAAAAAGATTTTTCTTAAAATATACTTGTAGAGTTGGTATTGCCCATTTTTGTAAATTTAGAAAATGATTCCCCCCTCACCCCCCAAAAAGTTACAGTTCCAGGACAGCCAGGGCTACACAGAGAAACCCCGTCTAGAAAAACCAAAAACAAAATCAAACAAATAAGCAAAAACCACAAAAGCAACTCAGCATTACAGTTAGTAAGAGAGAAGTTCAGATCTGCTTCCCAAGCCCCTGCTGGTTTTCTTGCACATTAGTATGTCAACATGTTGTTGGTAGCTGGAGAACCCACCTATCAGATGGCTCACAACTTCCTACAACTCCAGATCCAAGGGATTCTAACAACCCGAGCCTCTGGGCGCCAGTACGTGCACATACAGAGTCTTAGAGTGGACTTGCTATGTCTTTAGATCTGGAGATTTAAATTCTGTAGAGTGCATTATATCTACTATCTTGGGTTTTGTATGGTGTGTGTGTGTGTGTGTGTGTGTGTGTGTGTGTTACTAAGGATTGAGCTCAGGGCTTCTTTAACTGAACTATGTCTCTTGTCCATATCAGTACTGTGCTTAGACTAGAAATGATATGAACACATTTTAATCTCTTGTGCTATTTCCTATCAATGTGATTTTGAATAAGATCTTTCTTTATCATATGCAAATGAACAATTACCAATAAAATATCACTGCGATAGTTTCTCAAGATTGATATATTGTTTCAATCATATGACAGACATTTATTTGTTTATTTACTTACTTACTTACTTTTGGCTTTTTAAGACAGGGTTTCTCTGTATAGCCCTGGCTGTCCTAGAATTCTCTCTGTAGATCAGGCTGGCCTCAATTGAACTCAACAGAGATCCATTTGCCTCTGCCTCTTTAGTGCTGGGATTAAAGGAATGTGCTACTACTGCCGGCTAAATTATATAACTTTTAAATACTATTTTTGTATGTATGTGTTGAATGTGTATATTCCACTGGCTGTCTGGCTTGATGACAAGTGCCTTTATGTGCTAAGTTGTCTTGCTGGTCCTAAGTTACCTAATTTATATGTTGTTACACATTCTGAAAGCAGGGGTTTCATAATTAGATAATTTGAATGGGGAAAACCACTACTTTTATTTATTGGGTTAGACAGAAAATAGGTTCTTATTTGAAGTTGTTATATTTGAAAGCAGAATGATAGTGGAATGGATTTCCTCTGTCATTTCCGTTTTGCAGGGGATTAGTCCAAGGCCTTTCACATGCTAGGCAAGTGCTCCACCACTGAGCCGTATTCCCTGCCTTGGGATCATTTTGTTAGGCAGCTCCTGGATCTGCCTAGAACCGTGGTCTTTTCTATACCTCTACTTTGAAGAAAGCTTTGCTTCATTCTACTCTGCTATAAATAAGTATGTGTGGATAGTTATTATCGGGAATGATTGATTTTCATCTTTCCACAAAGCCCTTACCAGAAGTTGTTTTTCAAAGACACTGAAGGTGAGATGCCTCAGTGGTAACCTGCCACCAAGCCTAATGACCTGAGTTCAATCCCTGGGACCAGCATTGTGCAAGAAGAACCGATTCCCACAGGTTTTCCTCTGACCTCCATGTGCATGCTTATGGTAGGCATGTGCACTCAGTGCACAGGCATGAACATGCACACACACACACACACATAAATTAATCTGAAAAAAATGAAAGACTGTGTGTGGTAGCTATGTACTTATTCTTTCAATCTTCTCAGTGATTGACACCTAGGGGAGTTTGCTCAGGTTACCCCATGACTGGACCTAGGAACAGGGAGACCAAAAACAGGGACCAGCTACAGTTGTGCTCACTGTGACTGCGGGGTGTTCTTGTTCCTCCCCCATGCCATGTCCTTTGGGAACTTCTAAGTGGAAAATAGTTCCAGTGCTCTAAATGGCATCATGGAAAATACCTTTGATGTCTGCTGTCAGGAATGGGTCTATAGTCAGAAAAATAAGATTACTAGGTAGTAACTGGGTTACTTTTGAAATCTTACACAGTACATTGTAGCGGTACTAGTGCACCAAAAGAAAAGGGCTTACTTGGTTTGTCTAGCTTAGTGGCTATGCTTTTCAAACATTTGAGATCAGGGCCAGGAACCTTCATACTGAATAGATAGAACATGGATTGATTCATCATAATTATTCCATAACCAAAATACTGAATTATAATGTGAAATAAAAACATTGTAAACAGAATTTATACATTTTATTTTGAACATTTTTAGTAAAAATTTATATGCAGATTTTTTGAAAGTATGTGATTTCTGTCTTTCCTTTGCAAATATTTATCTACTGTGTGCTTGTTATTACATTCGGTGCTAGGGATTTAGTGATAAGGAAGTTATATAATTTACCCCCTTCTTAAGCTGGTCATCTAGAAAGATTATGTATGTACAGATAACTGAATATTTATGATAATATAATTGTTAGATAAAGAAAAATGGAATGTATTCCTGGAGGGATTAAAGAAGGCTTCTTAGAGAACGGTTGCTACTTTGTAAGATAGCTTGTAAGTATGCATACCATATAGAAAGGTAGGGTATATGTGTGTGTGTGTGTTTGTAAAGTTCTGTGCAGTTCTTTTGAATTACTCTTCTGAGCCAGGCATGGTTCACAGGCTTTCATTCCAGTACTTGGGAGGCAAGGACAGGTGGGTGTGAAAGTTTGAGGCTCGTATTGTCTACATAGTGAGTTAAGGACAGCCAGAGCTACACAGTCAGTGCATGAGAAAAGCAAAACCCTTTGATTAGTCTTCAGTTCAAATATTTGCTGGGGGTAGGCAGAGGCAGGTGGGGCTCTGTAAATTCAAGGCCAGTCTGGTCTGCATAACTAGATACTCTGCCTCAGAAGTTAGAAATGAAAGGAAAGGGAGGAGAGGAAAATGCTGTGAGCCTGGTCTGGTGCCAGCTACAGGTAGCTGAGACTAGATTGTGAGTTAAAGGCCAGCATTGGCTACACACAGAGACCTTATTATTTTTTGTTAAAAATACACGTGTTTGAGAAAAGGACAATGTGAAATTTTTGTGTGTGTACATGTGTGATTTTTTGTGTGTGTTCTTAGTAAAGAGTGTAGCTAATAATACTAGTATCAAAGACTATTGGGTGCAAGGATACACATCTTCTATAGTGGGATAGATAATATTTCACACTTTATATCTGTTTTTTAAGTAGATCTTAGTTCTGTTTGGAAGTTGATAATAACAGCTTCCCTCTGTTTTTTTGTCTTTGTTTGTTTGTTTTGTTGTCCAAATGAGAGCATTAGGAAAAGTGCCCCGGTACTATGCCACAAAGCTCTTTTTTTTCTTTTTTTTCTTTTTTTTTTTGGTTTTTCGAGACAGGGTTTCTCTGTATAGTCCTGGCCGTCCTGGAACTCACTTTGTAGACCAGGCTGGCCCTGAACTGAGAAATCCACCTGCCTCTGCCACAAAGCTCTAATCGCAGCAGGCCAGCAGCAGATACAGCCAGCCTGGGCTGTAGAGCTAGATAAGCAGACCTTGTCTCCTTCCCCACACCTGTCCCCTAAAAGTAGGAAAGCGCTTATGGCTTGTACTTAGTAAAATAAAGGGATTAAAAACATAATTTTGAAAATAAAAGCAGTACTGTTTATGAGACTATTGAAATATAATAATGTGCCTTACAAGTAGTGTAATGTTTTTAGTGATAGCTATAATTGAAACATAGTTTTTAGTTGGTTTTAACGTAAAAGGCTACAACTCAGTTAAAAGTCCAGCTTACCTTTTAGATCGATGTGCTGCTGTTCTTTTTCTTTGAGGAGGAGGTATGTAGTGGTCATTCTTATTTTACTTTAAAGCAAAACTTTGAAATCTGTGACGATATAAACTCTTATAAGCTAAACTCAAATTTTAAGAGTTTATATTTTCACAGATTTCGCATATCAAAAATGAACAATAGCTGTTCATTGCACTGCATTCTTCTAAAGATGCAACAGATAGAGATGGTTCTTATTAAAGACTGGGTTTTATTTTGTTGACATGTTCTCACTCTAGCTCTGGCTTGCTGAGAACTCACTATTTAGACCAGGCTCACCTGAACTCACAGACATTCCTGTGGGTAACCAGGCATAGGTCACCATGCCCTACGACTTAAATTATTTTTTCCATGTATTCATTGTGTGTACATGAACCACGGCACACATGTGAAGGTCAGAGGACAACTTACAGGAGTCAGTTCTTTCCTTCCACCTTACAGATCCCAAGGATCACACTCCTGTGACCAGTCAGGCTTAAGAGGCAAGTGCCCTTACCACTCAAGCCACCTGGTTTCCCAAGCTAAGTGTGTGCCACCACTGCTTGGCCTATTTTTTTAATCTTTACACTTGTGTGTGAGTGTGATATAATAAGTATGTAACTGAGCCCAGAATCTCCTGCATGCTAAGCAGGCCTCTACTACTATGCTATATGCCTGGCCTCTTCCCTCTTCAGTTTTTTTTTTTTTTTTTT
>NC_034598.1:28686549-28709814 GCF_900095145.1 Mus pahari
AGAAGAGGGCGTCAGATCTTGTTACGGATGGTTGTGAACCACCATGTGGTTGCTGGGATTTGAACTCTGGACCTGTGGAAGAGCAGTCGGGTGCTCTTACCCACTGAGCAATCTCACCAGCCCCTTCAGTTTTTATATTAACTGTTTTCATACATACTGAAACATTGTAAGACAAATATAATGAATACCCATATTCCCCTTCTTAGATTTATCAAATGTTAACCTGTTGTGTTTTTTTTTATGTTAGTATGTGTACATTTCTGTGAAACATTTTGAGACTATACTATATGTGTTATTCTTTTTAATTTTTAATGCATATAGCTGTGCGCCCTACGTGTCCATCTATGGACCATGTGCATAGACACATGCATGCCTGGTGCCTACTGAGACTAGAAGAGAGCATTTAGATCTCCTAGAGCTGCAGTTACAGATGGTTGTTAGACTTCATGTGGGTGCTGCGATCAGAACCCAGGGCCTCTGTAGGTGCAGCAAATGCTCTCAACCCTGAGCCACCTCTGTTCCTTCATGCATTGGACACTCTTTCATATTTCAGTTCTGCTACAAAAACCAGTGTTTATCTACCGAACAATAAAATCATTTCTAGTAAGGAAATGAATTATAATCCTAAAGTGTCTATGCATATTTAGGTTGCTTCAGTTATAGCAGGATATACTTTGTTACTGTTTCTTTAAAACAGAATACCAATTAAAATTTGTGTACTTTTGTTTGTCAAGTCTTGTTATTTTCCTTTGCGGTTCATGATCAGTTTTTCTTTTTAATCAGTGTGTCTCTGTGTCCTCTCAACTGTTTTATAGTTTTCATAGGTCTTATACATCCTTTGAAGGGGGATGTATCTATCTCTAGGCATCTATCTAGTGAGGTGACTTGGTGGTTAAAGGCACTTGTTGTTCTTGAAAAGAACTGGGTTAAATTTTCAGCACCCTCTTCTCGCCTTTCATGGGCGCCAGACATGCATATGGTCCAGACATACTTGTAGGCAAAATACTCATACACATAAAATGATGAAATAAAATTTTTTTTAAATGTTCAGTATTTCATATTTTTAATTGTATATAGTTTAAATGTTTCATTTTCAAGGCTTTCTTGATAGAGAATTTAGTTGAAATGTTTAAGTATTGAACTTTTAAAAAAATCTATCTATCTATCTATCTATCTATCTATCTATCTCATGTATATGAATGTTGTATCTGCATACAAGCCAGAAGAGGGCGTGGGATCCCATTACAGATGGTTGTGTACTACATGATTGCTGGGAATTGAAATCAGGGACTTCTGGAAAAGTATCCAGTGCTCTTAACCACTGAGTCATCGCTCCAGCCCCAAATATTAAATGTTTACTCAATGACTTCGGTAAATGGTTATTTTTAGTAATTCTCTTTTTTGGTTTTTTGTTTGTTTGTTTGAGGCAAGGTTGTCTCTGTAGCTGTGGCTGTCTTAGAACTTACTCTATACACCAGGCTGGCCTCCAACTCAGAGATTCACCTGCCTCTGAATCCCAGTGTATGTGCCAACCATATCCTGGTGATGTACAGCATTTTTTAGGTAGCTGTTTTATTATCTGTGGTCAAGAATTTGTCATTGTTACTGTCAGCATGATGACTTTTATACCTACCATTAGAATTTCTCTGGTCTCTTTGAAAGAATTATTTTAAAACTTCATTTTGAGGGTGGGAGCTGCCTGGGCTATCATGGGATAGGCCAGAAGACAACTTGTAAGAGTGGTTCTCAGCCTTTACGTCATGAGTTCAGGCTCCTTTACCCCACAGCCCATTTTACAGGCCCAACTTCTTTTTTTTTTTTTTTTTATAAAATTTTTTTTTTTTTTTTTTTTTAATAAAGATTTATTTATTTATTATATGTAAGTACACTGTAGCTATCTTCAGACACTCCAGAAGAGGGAGTCAGATCTTGTTATGGATGGTTATAAGCCACCATGTGCTTGCTGGGATTTGAACTCCGGACCTTCGCAAGAGCAGTCGGGTGCTTTTACCCACTGAGCCATCTCACCAGCCCCCAGGCACAACTTTTTTTTTCTTCTTCCTTCAGTTTAGAATACCTGCCCCCTCTTTCACCCTTCATTTGCATTTCATTTTGCTTTTGGGGAGTTGTGGTGAGTGTTGTGAAAGGTCCAGGTCCACAGCAAGGGCCTTCATGATTGTGCTTGTCCATCCTCTTTGTTCTCCGTAAGCTAGAGTTTGTATGCTACGACATTATCAGCTTCTAGTTGCTTTCCTTGATAAAAATGTATGTAGTTGTTGGTGCATTACATGGCAGAAGACACCTTGCCGTCTGTCCCAGGGTTGCTGAGGAAGCCAGGTTGCTTGGTTACAGTGGTATTCATCACTGTGGGCTGGCTTTCCTTGTGTACCTGGTTCTCTCTCCATGGAGTCTGCAGCCTTGCTTTTACATCCTATCTTGACACCACCTTACATAACCAGGCTGGAGAGGTTGCTCAGTGGTTAAGAACACTTAACTGCAGGTTGGCAAGATGGCTTGGTCATTAAGAGCACTGACTGCTCTTCCAGAGGATCCAGGTTCAATTCCCAGCAACCACATGGCAGCTCACAACTGTCTGTAACTCCAGATCTACACGGATATACATGCAAGTAAAACACCAGTGCACATAAGATAAAAATAAACAAACAAAACAAGAAACACTTACTGCTCTCCTAAAGGGCCCGAGCTCAGTTCCCAGCACCCGTGTCAGGTTGTGTTCTAATGCCAGTTACTCCAGCTCCAGGAGCTCTGACACCACCTTTTGACCTCCAAAGGCACCCTACACACGTGGTATGCATTCCCATAAGCAAAGAGACCAGCAAGAGTGAAAAATAACACAAAGGTTTGCTTGCCCAGACATCAGATAGCATAGCGTTTATCTGTTACTGTTACTCTTTAGTTCTTCTTTGCCAACTTGAAGGCCATGTAGTTTCTGGCTTTTACGGTTTATAGTGTATTGTGGTTATAAAGGGATTTATTTCTAGACTTGGCGTAACTGAGTACAAGTAGATATATCACATCCTAAAACAGTTGATAAGGATTTTTCATGTATAGTAGGTACTGAGTAATTTTTGTTTTGTTTTGTTTTTAATAGAAAATTAGCTAAAGAAATCTCCAAAGCCTTTTTTTCTATTTAAGAACAGAAAGTACAGGCTGAATTTAATGTTGATTTTACTTCTTTTCTTTTAAGGTAAATGAGAAAACAGGACAGCTTATTCAGTACGACAAGTTTTACATCCATGAAGTCCAAGAGCTGATAGACATAAGGAATGACTATATCAACTGGGTCCAGCAGCAAGCCTATGGAGTGGTACGTCTGTCTTCTCACCTTGTGACTGAACCTGTGTGTCGTTTGTACAATGCAAAAGGAACAGTTAGGAAACATATTTTCATAGCTTTTATTCCAAGTACATTATTTTAAAATAATGCATTCCATAGATAGCTCTTAGTAACAAGTTAACAGATATTTAATAGGTTTAATTATTTTAAAGTAACTTTAGTCACTTAAGTAACAGATACTTAATATCGTATGAGAACCAAACATAGTGGCCACTCCTGGAGTCTCAGCACTCTAGTTGCCCAGGCAGTCTGTTCTGGGGCAGCCTGATGAAAACAGTAAAACCATCTGTAGACAGCCTGTCTTCTAACCAAGGTGGGACAAATGCTGTCTTACTAGGATTTCTTTTTAGCAAGCAACTATTGCTCTGTTTGAATATTTGCTGAAATTTCGTAGTCTTCTCACCTAAACTCATCTGAGCACACAGTTTCAATGATATCAAACTATAGCTCATTACGGAGCTATTTTGGTGTTAGCTGTTTTCTTTCTTTTTTTTTTTTAACATTTATTTATTACTATATGTAAGTACACAGTAACTGTCTTCAGACACACCAGAAGAGCATCAGATCTCATTATGGATGGTTGTGAGCCACCATGTGGGTGCTGGGATTTGAACTCAGGGCCTCCAGAAGAGCAGTCAGCTCTTAACCGCTGAGCCATCTCTCAAGCCCCGTTAGCTGTTTTCTAATAAGAAGAGGAAATAAAGGGCTATAGTTTTGGTTTCTTTTTTCCTCATTTCTCTCTATCTTATAGTTACTGTCTCTCCATTTAGAAATGAACATGACACTGAGTAAATATTATTGCAAGAAACTGGCTTCTTTTCCTTAACTTTCCTTTTTTTTTTTTTTTTTTTTTTAAAGACAGCCCTGGTTTGTCTGGAACCTACCATGTAGACCGGGCTAGCTTTGAACTCACAGAGATCACCTCCCTCTGCCTCCAGAGTTTTGGGATTAAAGGCATGTACTACTACATCTAGTTCTTTGATTTAAAGAGAGTTCATCACACTTTTTTTTTTTTTTTTTTTTGGTTTTTTGAGACAGGGTTTCTCTGTGTATCCCTGGCTGTCCTGGAACTCACTCTGTAGACCAGGCTGGCCTTGAACTCAGAAATCCGCCTGCCTCTGCCTCCCAAGTGCTGGGATTAAAGGTATGCGCCACCACCGCCCGTCTCATCACACTTTTGTATTTACATAGAACTTTTGATATCCTTATTCCTGAAGTTTTAAGATTCATTCATATATTCATTGTAGTCTTAATGCTGAGTTGGTTGTCATTTTCATAGTTAGTAAAGTTTTAGTGACTATCCTAAAGATACTCAGACTATTTTGTGATAATATGGCCATTTGTATGCAAGTACAAATATGTACATATATGTGAACATGTATTTTTATGTATATATACACAAGCATGAATACTAATTTGGCTAATGGGGTTGTGAGTTGTTTCTCTGAAGATAAATTCTTGCTCTCTCTAGGCTGGATTTAACCTTGGAAAACTTGTGCTTCTGTTTCCCTGTGCTGGGATTATAGGCTGGTGACACCATTGCAACTTGTACACAGTTCCTGAGCTAGATAGAGTTTGGATAAGGGGCTGGAGAGATGGCTCAGAAGGCTAGAACACTGGCTGCTCTTCCAGAGGGCTTGAGTTCAGTTTCCCTCACCATGTAATGGCTGACAGCCACCTGTAACTCCATTCCCAAAAGATCCAATTTACGTTTCTGCACTCAGACTCTGACATACACATAATTTAAAAATGTTAAATACTTTTATTATTTTATGTGTTCAGGGTGTTTTGCCTGTGTATGTATCTGTGCTGCGTTTATGGACCTGGTGCCTGCTGAGGTCAGAAGATGGCATTGTGCCCTCCTGAACTAGAGTTAGAGGAGGTTGTGAGGGACCGAATGCACGCTGGGAATTGAACCTGGCTTCTCTGCAAGAGCCATCTATCTGTACTCTCACCCAGAAGCTGTCTCTCTCCTCCCTCCCTTTCTCTCTTCCCTTTCTTGTTCTTCTCTCCTTTCCTCCCTCCCTTCCTGATGCACCAGTGAGCTACCTCAGCAAGCAAAGGCACTTGCCACCAAACCTGGTGGCCTGATATCAATCCCTGGGATCCAGGTGGTGGAAGAAACTGAGTCTTACAAGTTACCTTCTGACCCCCACACATTTACTGTGGTGTGGATGCACCTCCCTCCCCCGCCACACACACACACACACACACACACACACACACACACACACACAACTACAAAGTTATGATGACCTGCATATATGGTTGGATATATTTTAAAAAGCAGCATTCAAGAAGTGGAGGCAAAATGATCAGAGGTACACTCTGCTGGTTCTATTTCAAAAGAAAGGAAAGGTCCATCCATGCTGGGTTTATTATATTCGTGTTACATTGAAATTTAACTTAAGTGGTTTTGTTGAGTTAAATGAGGTTTTTTTCCATCTTTGATGTTAAATATTTGTAGGTCATAAATCTTACTTATTCAGTATTGGGCTGTGTGTCTAAATTTGTCCTAGGGAATTTAATTTGATTGTATGTGCTCATTGAAATAGCAATCTGACATATTCAGTTATGGCTAGATGTAGTTTGACATATAGGCAGGTGTAATATCAGGATAGAACAGCATTAGAGGACACATTGATATTTTAACAGGTGGGACATTCTTCTCAGTTGTCAAAAGCATGATAGAATTTAGGGAAAAAAAAACAGAGGAAAACTACATGGGGGTACCCTTATTTCTGCTACCATTTGCCAAGTTGGAAGGGGTATACCCCACTCTGTACTAAGGCAGCTCTATCATTGTTGTAAAGTTCACAGAACTAGAACTACAACATAGCCAAGTGCAGTTTGTTGTAGGATAAGGATACAGATTAAAATTAGTCAGGTTAAGACAATAACGAAGACTCTAGGAGAGGTATCAGTAGCAGAGCATCTGGTTTTTTCCTCCATGGGAAAGTCATAAATGGGTACCTGGCATTGATGTTTGATACTGCTCAGGATTGCTAAGCAATGAGGCTAAAATACTCAGTGTTTTTATTGGGTGTCAGTCATTTCCCACAAGGTGGCTAGCTTTCTTAATCTTGCATGTGTGAGTGTTGTGCCTGTGTGTGTGTGCTTGCGCATGTGCACAGGGGTCAAATCAGATGCATCAGATTCCCAGGATCTAAGTTACAGGTGGTTGAGGGGGTCTATGTGGGTGCTTGGAACTGGACCCTGCTCCCCAGGAAGAGCAGTAAGTGTTCTTTACTGCTGGGCTCTCTGCAGCTCCAGGTCTGAACTTCCTGAAGGCAGGACTGATGTTTGATGGCTGAAATCTGCATCATAAATTACATGGTTTACATTGTCAGCAGCTAGAGATCCTAGGCATTCCAAAGACCCAGAATAGCCCAGGGCAAACGCTATATGTTTTATAAAAATTAATTCTTCAGTAGCCACCAAGGGTAAATTCAATAGAATATTTCTGAAGATTGTAGTACTTTGAGAACTATGAGCATGTGTGGAAATTTTCAATTGATAGAGTGTCTAATATTCAGCTGTAGCAAAATATATGACCTCTGTGTTGACTAGAAATAGACCACTAACACCCCTCTTTCCCCATTGCTGCATTCTGTACTGCTGTCTTAGGACGTCAGCCATGGATTAAATGAGGTAAGTCTGGGGAGAAACAGTTTCAGAGTCACGAAGGGTGTTCTTTCCTGTGTCAAAAGTCAAATATGTCGTTAGTGTGAATTTTTGTTTATTTTTTAATGTGCACAAACACACATATCTGGTTTTAAATAGGTATATTATGTTGGTTTTAAAAGTTGACTCTATAGAAATTACCCTGTATAATATCAGGATGTCCTGTACAATTCAGAGGAGTTTTCTGAATTAAAGCCTGTTGCTGGGTGTGATGGCATGTGTCTTTAATCCCAGCACTTGATATGCAGACGTAAGCAGATAACTGAGTTGCAGGGCAGCCTGGTCTACATAGTGTGAGTTCAGACCAGCCAGAGCTGCACAGTAAGACTCTGTCATAGGACAAAACAGCAGCAACAACAAAACAATGATGTTACTTACCATTTCATGATACCTTCTATCAAGAGTTACTTTGAAATATTTTCTATTCTTGTCTCCCAATATAAAATACAGTATGTTCTGAGAAATAAATTTTATTTTAAAATTTTATAAATGCTTACCTAGTAGATCAAAATATTACAGAAGTGAAATGATCTATTTTTTAAACTAATAATTGATACTCAGATTGTTGTTGTTGTGTGTCCCCTTAGTATATAAAGCTGTAGCAGTCTGACCTGAACAGTGGGCGGCTGTGCTTTCCTTTTCAGAACTGGAGGATTGCTACTTCTTCTGTGTTGTGCTGTTCAGTGGTGTTTTGCTTTGTTTTGGCTTATTGAGTATGATTTTCCTAGTTACTTGAACTAATGAACATTAGTTAGGTCACATTATATAATTATTGCTTGCTTGTTTCCTCAGTAAGGAAAATATAAAAGGCTGGGGCTAGTATCAGACACAGCTCAGTGCTAGAGTTCTTGCTGTCACACACAAGGCTCCATACCCAACCCCCAGCAGTGTAAGACTTTGTGTTGGGGGAGGGGAAATGAAAACACGGTTAGGGCTTAGACTGACTTGAAATGTTGTTTGCACCTTCCCTGTAGGAGCTAAACCAGCATTTCTCAACATGTGAAGTCAAAACTGACCCTGTCATGGGGGTTGCCTAAAATCGTTGGAAATATCAGAAAATTTACATTGCAGTTCCTAAGAGTAACAAAACTGTGGTTATGAAGTAGTAAAAATAACTTTATGTTTGGGGGTCACCAAAACATGTGCAGCTGTATTAAAGAGTAGCAGCATTAGGAAGGTTGGAACCACTGAGCTAAGCAGAGATCCACAGTGATGCCATATAGAAATGAAGAGGGGAATATGGAGGTGGCTCAGTGGGTGGAGGTATCTGCCACTGGACCCACATGCTGGAAGGAGAGAACAGCTACTGCACACCGTCCTGACCTCCATGTACGCCGATGGCGTGTGTGCACTCACAGAGAAGCACAAAATAAACAGATTTAAACGGCTCAGCAGATAAGGGTGCCTGCTGCCAAACCTCACAACCTGTGCTCAGTCCCTGGGACCGCCTGACAGAAGGAAAGGATCCCCTCCGATCCACATGGGTGCCATGTGTGATGCCTGCATGCATTACATACTCATACCAAGTAGATTTTTCTGCTGGGCATGGTGACACGCTTTTAGTCCCAGCACTCAGGAAGCAGAGGCTGGTGGATCTCTTAAATTCTGGGCCAGCCTTGTTTACATAGTTCCAGGACAACCAGTGCCGTGTAGATAGACCCTGTCTCAAAAAATCCAAAAGAAACAGATCACCTGGGGATTACTATTTCAGTACCATCTTTGCATTAAATTTACTTGTGGTACACACTGTTATCCTAGTGAAGGTACAAATTCAAGAGTTTGTAGTCATCCTGGGCTCAAAACACAAAGGGCTGGGGATATAATTCAGCAATTGAGCACTTACCTAACATTCACAAAGCCTTGAGTTCATTAGCAAGCAGAATGAAAATCCAGTAGTCAAAAATGAATGTTTTTGAAAACTTCTAACCATACCTTGAATGAGCAAGAATGTGATAATCACTTTTATCAAAAATGACAGCACCCACACACCAGAGCCAGCTTGAACTGATAAGTTAATTTCTTTATTTCCAGTTGGCAGATATCCCAGTGACAATTTGTACATATCCATTTGTATTTGATGCCCAGGCAAAAACTACTCTGCTCCAGACAGACGCAGTCTTGCAGATGCAGGTAAATGATGTGCAGTGGTCATTTGATTTGGGGATGTTGTTTCAAAAAAACAAAAAAAACAAAAAAACTGTCTTTGTGTTGTTGGGGTTTGTTTTTTTGTTTTTGTTTTTAAGTATTTGAAACACTGGTGATAATAATGGGGTGCCATTTTAGACTGTCATTTGCATAATGCCTTGTGGAGCTATGAGAATTGCTACATGAGACATACAAACATGAAAGCTGCTTAGGTAACAAGGAGCTGTCATAAAAATAGAGTAACAGCCTTTATTCATGTTAAACCTTCAAAAATGATAAACCCCCTTTGTTATATTAGTCCATCTTTCCAAACAATTTCATCAGGTTCACTATAACAGGTTAGATTGTTTTAGAAGCCTGGCTCCACTTTGCCCTTTAATTACATATGTGAGAAAAGATGGCAGGGACTAGAGGTGAGATAAAAAGTTCAATATGGGAGCGGAGGCAATTCACCACTTAAATGAAAAATGCTCTGAGCCTGGCATGGTGACACGCACGTTTAATCTCAGCTCTGTGAGTTCAGAGGCCAGCCTGGTCTATATAGCAAGGTCTAGAACAGCCTAGACTACAGAGACTCAAGCTCGGAAAAGGAAGGACGGCAAGAGTGGGAAATTACCTCGAGGTTGGTCATAGGTTATATATAATATATATATATATATATATATAATATGTAATTACACTATAGCTGATTTCAGACACTCCAGAAGAGGGCATCAGATCTTGTTATGGATGGTTGTGAGCCACCATATGGTTGCTGGGATTTGAACTCGGGACCTTTGGAAGAGCAGTTCTTACCCGCTGAGCCATCTCACCATCCCATAGGTCATATATATTGGTGGCGGGGCTGGGGATGTTTTATGGGGAGGGATACATATATATGTGTTTGTACATACATAAACACACATACACTTATATATATGTGATATCACAGTGAAACTCATGACTTTATGATAGTTATAAATAAGTTAGCTAGGTATGGTGATGCTTGCATGTGATCCCAGCTCTCATTCAGCAATTGGAAATTTCCAAGGGAACCAAGGGAAAGCGTTTAATTGGGGACTTGGTTACAGTTGTAGAGGGTGAGTCACCATGGCAGAAAAAGACAGCAGTGGCATCGCTCCAGTGTTTTGTATCCTAATCTGCAGGCAGAAGTGGCTGGGCCTGATGTGGGCTTTTGAAACCTCAAAGCCCATGCTCAGTGACTTGTGTCCTCCTCCAAGATCACACCTCCTTGTAATCCTCCCTGAATAGCCCCCCGCTGGGAACTAAATACTCAAATACATGAGCTTGTGGGGCCTATTCACATCCAAACCTCCACGCTCAGCTTCATAGCACTGTTAGGTTAAGTAAGACTGCCTAAAAGTAAAATAAAATTCTGATTTGTGTTTGTTTTCTAGATGGCCATTGACCAGGCCCACAGGCAGAATGTCTCCTCTCTTTTTCTCCCAGTGATCGAGTCTGTGAATCCTTGCTTAATTCTAGTTGTTCGCAGAGAGAATATTGTAGGAGATGCAATGGAAGTCCTCAGGAAAACCAAGAATATAGATTATAAAAAGCCACTCAAGGTAATCAAGAGACTTCTCTGTAAAAGCTGTACTAGGTTGTGTGTGTGTGTTTGAAATACTTTGTGTTTTTTTTATTACAGATTTACTTGATTCTTTATGTATGTTTTGCTTACATGTATGTGCAGTATGTACATGCCAGAAGAGAGGGTTAGATCCTATGTAATTGTAGTTACAGATGGCTGTGAACCACCAAGTGGGCTCTGGGCACCAAACCTGGGCCATCTGCGAGAGCAACAGCTGCTTCTGATCACCGAGTTATATAAATTATCGGTTGCTGAGACTCGTTAGCAGTGACTAGTGTGTTACAGGTCTCTGAGATGCACTCTCGGTCCTTCATTGTCTATTCGGTGTTCACATGACCCTCTTTTAGGTTATATTTGTTGGAGAAGATGCTGTGGACGCAGGAGGTGTACGCAAAGAATTTTTCTTGCTTATCATGAGGGAATTGTTGGATCCTAAATACGGCATGTTTCGATATTACGAAGATTCCAGGCTCATTTGGTTTTCAGATAAGGTAATATGCCCATCTACCACAATTATCTCTTTAGATCTTTGTTTCTAACATATTCTGGTCAGACAGAGGTCTGCTTTATTACAGCTTGAAATTAGAAACTTTTAGATTTATTGTCAAAACACAGTCTTGTGTTTTACACATTTCAAATTAAAATAAATTGAAGAACGATCAGCTTTAAAATAATACTGAATTTTCCTTCTGAGTATTTCAGTGTGGAGAATTTCATGGTGATTACGCTATTAGCCTCTCTGCTGGGGAGAATTAATTTAGCTTTAGAGATCACTGAACTCTTATGATTCATTCCTACTAAGGGCCAGTAAACTATAGCAGTAAGCCAGATCTTCCCACCACATATGTTAATACAGGAAGCCTCCTGTGGGATATGACTGCTTTGACATGTGTGCATGAGAGACAGAGTTGATAGTTACTAGGACCCTAAGACTAAGATGTTACCAGCTGGTCCTTTACAGAAAATGTTTGGATTCTATTTTGTAAAAAATTTCTGAGTTGCCTATGTTATAAATTTATAAGATTTCTTTATATGTACATTTAGTCTTTTTGAAGGCTGTCTTGTAGGATAGCAGCTATTGATGCAACAAACTACTGCACTAGAATTACACCGTTTTGGGTGCTCAGAAAGAGAAAAATAACTCGGCCTTATTTGGTAGGCATCCAGCTCATGGGCCTGTCCAAGTGTTCGCTGGCGCCCTCCAGTGGCCGCAGCCTAGGTCTTGGTCTTGTGTTTTCTGTTTGTTGCAGTTCTCTTTACTGATGCCCCTCCACATTGTACTGTCTATTGAGGGCTTCAGGGGTTCTTGCCTGGGCTCTTGTCAAGCATCCTCAGCACTATGCAGTCTCCAAAATGCTCAAAACTTTAAAAATAGAGCCAAACAATAGCACCAATATTATGATGTACATGAAAGTAAATACACTTTTAAGTTATTGTGTCGTTTATTTCATCTTTAAGGTAAAGTGAGTAGAGATATAAAAGTAATGTTTGCTGTCATTTGAAATAGTTGAACTCTATTAATTTGATTATTATAGTTAGTTTATCAATGTGTACATGTTTAAGGGTTTTTGACTTGTTATTTTAGTGTAATTTAGTTTTATAAGTATATAAAATGTTTGCATAATTGTAACTCAGACTTACAGAAAAAGGCACATTGGAAGACACCCCGCTTGCTGCCACCCGCTCCTTTCTTATTCACAACTCCTTTTGCGTTTTCTTTTTTTGTCTTGTTTTATTTTTATTTTTGAAATTGGGTCTCTCTATGTAGCCCCGGCTATTCTGGAACTCTATGTAGACCAGACTGAACTTTAACTCACAGAGATCCCCTGCTTCTGCCAGTGTGTGCCACCACCCCTGCCGAGTTCCTGATACTCTTAGTTTAGCCTCCCTAGCTGCCAGCACCATAACTTGAATGTATGTTGTCTGTTTTTGTTTTCTTTTGTTAGGTTTGAGACATGGTCTCACTATGTACCTCTAAGTAGCATGGAGCTCCCTGTCTAAACCAGACTGGACTCCAACTCACAAGTCCACGTGCTTCTTCTTTAGCACTGGAATTAAAGGCATGGTCTAGCTCTCTTCGCCTCAATTGAAAAATAAAATTACTGTTTTAAGAGTTGTGTTTATAGCTCAGTTGGAATAAAGCAAATGTCTTAGAAGCATAAAGACTTGAATTTGATCCCCAACATCCATCCACTTAAAAAGCTTGGCATAAGTGCTATGGAGAGATGGCTCAAGGGTTAAGTAATACTGGCTGTTATTCCTGAGGTCCTGAGTTCAGTTCCCACATGGCCACTTATAACTGTTGTAGTCCCATGAGATCCAGTGCCCTCTTCTGGTGAGTAGATCTATATGCAGACATAACACCCATATATATAAAATAAATGACTCTTTACACCCCCCTACCCCCCCCCAAAAAAAATCATGGCATAGTCAGGCTAGTGACTCACACCCGTAATCCTAGCGCTTGCTAGTTGGTTTCAGGACAGCTTAGGCAACATCTAAAATTCAGTTTTAGGCCAGGCCTTGCCTCAGAAAAATAACAAACAACAGAAAGCTAGGCAAGGAGGTATATATGTGTAACCCCACTGCTGTGAAGGCAGAGTCAAAGCAGATCTCTGGGGCACTGGCCAGACAGTCTAGACTCATTGCTGAACTCTACACCAGTGAAAGGCCGTATTTCAGAGGAGGTGACTAGCTTTCTTAATGATACCCAGGGTTGTCTTGCACATGTACATGCACACATATACACATACCAAGAACAAATTTTCTTTTCTTTCTTTTATTTTTTAGATTTTTTTTCTTATTGGATATTTTCTTTATTTACATTCCAAATGTTATCCCCTTTCCCAGTTCTCCCGATCCCGCCACCAGAACCCCCCATCAAATTTTCTTTAAAGGTATTTTGCTTTTGTTGTCTGTCAACCATCGTCTCATTCCCACCCATTCTGGGTATCAGACTCAGGGCCATGTCCATAATAGACAAGCCTAACAGCCCACATTTAATATTTAACGACATGGAAGTGCTTTTGTTTCTGGGGGAAAAAGTCAGTTGTGAAACTATGTGTCTGTAATCTTGATAGTCCTGGAACTGGCTATATATACCATGCTGGCCTTGAACTAACAGAGATCCTCCTGCCTCCCAAAGGCCACAATCCCTAAAACAGTAAATCTTTGTTTTTGGTTTTTTGTTTTTAAATTCCAGGCTGAGATGATGGAGCATGCCTTTAATTCCAGTGCTAATTTCTTAACGTTAAATACTCCCACTCGCCACTAATAGACAAATTTCTAAAAAGAAAGTACATTGCATGGAACTGTACACAGTGATGTTCATGCCAAGGAGGCAGGAATAGGAATGAGCTGCTTTCTCAATGGTTGCTTTTCTGTATATTCGTGGGTTTTGGGGGTTTTTTTTTACTATGGAGAATGTTTTTGTACTAAAAATCGCGGTTTAGCTTGGAAGACAAGTCTTTCACGTTTTCTTTTGTGTTTTAGACATTTGAAGACAGTGACTTGTTCCACTTAATTGGTGTTATCTGTGGATTAGCAATTTATAATTTTACTATTGTGGACCTCCATTTTCCTTTGGCTTTATATAAGAAACTACTGAAAAGGAAGCCATCCCTGGATGATCTGAAAGAGCTGATGCCAGCTGTCGGGAGGTCAGTGGTTAGAAAGTTCTGAGGAGGGCTTGAGGCTGAGAGGAGAGGACTGCACAGGCTTGCCTGCTGGAGACCTCCGTGCTGTGCTGCCTTGTTTCTGCTAACAAAGCCCATGTGTGCTACCTCATGAGCAGAGCTGTCGGGAAGAGCGAATGTTTCACTGTAAAGACGCACTCGGTGGTATTTTGTTTTGTTCTGTTTGCAGAAGCATGCAGCAATTGCTGGACTATCCAGAAGATGACATAGAGGAAACATTTTGTCTAAACTTTACGGTAAGATGAGCAGAAGGAGGTTGGTCTTGTTATCTAACAGCTGTGTTTTAGGATTTCTCTCTTCCATAGAGCAAATGTTTTTTGTTTGTTTACCAAGACAGGGGTTCTCTGTAGCCCTGGCTGTCCTGGAAATTGCTCTGTAGACCAGGTTGTCCTAGAACTCAAAGAGATCTGCCTGCCTCTGCCACTGATGCAGGTTTTTTTTTTTTTTTTTTTTTTTTTTGTATATCAAAATGTATACATTTTCAGATGTATATTTTATGGGTAGTCTGCATGATTATGTGGGCACAACACACCTTGGGACTGGAGTTACATAGAGATGGTTGTTAGCTATTATGTGGGAACTGAGACTTGAATCCAGGTTCACTGGGAGAGCAGCCAGCCACGATACATTTATTGAGCTTTTACTATGTGCCAGCCACAATACATGCATTATTTCATTTTATCCACACCGATCCTATGAGGATCCTTAATTTACAGATAAGGAAAACTGAAATAGTTGCATGTCAGTCATTGTTTTCACCTGCTTTGTGCCTTCAATAATTAGGTACTTTGCTAATTAAGAACTTAGGAGAGTCAGGGATTCATTCTGAGCCTATGGCTAGGAATGATCAAAGATGGGAAGGTTAAAGACAGCATTACTAATGAACTTAAGACTGCCTAATAGATGGATTTGTCCAGTATATGTCTCTTCTCCTCACTGACGTCCATGCTTGCTTAACTTGTCACTTCTGTCCTTCCACCATGGATCTGGGAGTTGAACTCACGTTGTCAGGCTTACACAAGCAAGCACTTTTATCTACTGAGCCATCTTGCCAGAATTTAGATCATTGTAAGATTGGAATGTTCAGTTTGTTGCAAGGAAATTCAGTGCATTATTTTACTTTTTTCTCACAAGAAAAATCTTACTGGGGGCTGCAAGAGAAGAACACTTATTTCTCTTACAGAGGACCCAAGTTCAGTGTATAGCACTCCATTTGGTACATGGCACCATGCCTCTGGCCTCCACAGGCCCCTGTACTTTGATACACATTTGCACATACAGACCTCCACACCTCAGTTGATGGCTTCCCATGAAGGCAGCACCAGTTTTCTTTACACGTATGGTTCCTGGTGTGTTTCCAAAGTGAATGACCCTATCCAGCCACAGGTCACAAAAGCTGGGACCCTGGAGCGTACTGCACTGCACAGCCTGTAGGGTTAGGGTCGGGTGGAGAATGTCCTTTCCAAGTGACTTTGGTCTAAGCGTCCTCCAGGCAGCTAGCTGGTCTGCTGTCAGAATCATCTCTGCAGCGTGGCTCCCTGCCCTCTGAGAGACTCTTGATTTTATACTGCTTGCTCTGCCAAGGCAGGGCCCAGGAGGACAGGGAGGAAGGAGTGTGGGAGGAAGTTTAAAAAATTAACTAGGCTGGATAGTTTAGCAGTTAAGAGCACTGACTGCTCTTCCAGAGGTCCTGAGTTCCATTCCCAGCAACCACACGGTGGCTCACAACCATCTGTAATGGGATCCGATGCCCTCTTCAGGTGTNTCTGAAGACAGCTACAGTGTACTCATCTACATACATACGTACATACATACATACATACATACATACATACATACATACATCTTAAAAAAAAAAAAAGCCAGGCAGTAGTGGCACACGCCTTTAATCCCAGNACTTAGGAGGCAGAGGCAGGCGGATTTCTGAGTTTGAGGCCAGCCTGGTCTACAAAGTGAGTTCCAGGACAGCCAGGGCTATACAGAGAAACCCTGCCTTGAAAAAACTTGGACTCCTCCCCACCCCACCCCCCAAAAAAATTTGTGAGTAGGCTCTTGGTAGCATAGTTTTGACTCATATTTGTTAGTTTGTATATTTAATGAGAAATGTTNCTTTTTTTTTTTTTTTAATTTCTAGATCACAGTTGAGAACTTTGGTGCAACAGAAGTAAAAGAGCTGGTTCTGAATGGCGCAGACACTGCTGTTAACAGACAGAATCGGTAAGTGGATCGCACTGGGATAAGCCATGACCAGGGTTAGTGGGCATTTTCTAATATTGCTAAAAATACCACCACTTAAAGAAAACACTATTGTACGTTGTGTATGGTAGCGCACTTCAGGAGGCAAAGGCAGGCAGCTGTCTCTGACCCAGCTAGGACTGTGTAATGATGCCCTGTCTCATAGTTGAAACACAACCAACCAACCATAACATTTGGGAAAGTAATATGCCTTTGCTCGTGAAATCACCTTTAAGCTCTAAGGAACAAAACAAACATGACAAATGAGAAATGAGAAGAAACAACAGCAAACATGGTTTGAAAGGAAATGATGGCCACTGATTAGCAAATCAGAGAAAGCAGTGATGGACTGGAATACCCAGAAGACACCAGTTTATTTTGTAGAACAGCAGTTCAGATGCTGAACTAAACTCAGTCTTAGAAAATGCTAATAAGGAAGGGAGCCAGGCAATGGCGATGCATTCCTTGAATCCCAATGCTAAGGAAGCAGAAGCAGTCTGATTTGAGTTTGAGGACATCCTGGTCTCTGAGAGAGACCCTGTGGGGTTTTTTTGGTTTGTTTTTGTTTTAAAGCCTGTCTATAAGGCACTTGAGATTATTTCTAGGCTATTTCTAATGAAAAATATTTTCAGAATAAGGTAACTGGCTATCAAATAATTTCAAAGTATTCCCAAATCATCGAAAAATACTCAGTTCAACAGCTGGTTTGCCCTAACTTCTGGGCGGGAGGGAGGAAGTTAGAGCCCTGGGTCAGCTCCGTCCTACTGAGAATAAGTAGATTTTCAGTCCCTTTGTGGGTTTTTTTTTTTTGTTTGTTTGTTTGTTTTTTTTAAAGATCCAGGCTAAAGTAAGGTCTGAGGAAAAGAATGAGCTTCATGAGAAAGATAAGAACAGATCATCAAATCTGATTGTCCGGGCCAGTGTCAAGGGTACAACAAACTTAACTCATGGAGTACAGCCTGCTTTTATTCCTTGAGTAGTATCAATGGCACTAGAAATGGAATGGCTAACCTTTTCCTAGCATTATTGTTGGAGAAGGTTAATATGATTTGTTGCATCATAAGAGGTCACTTTAAAATGAAGTGAAATTGACAATTGCGAATTTAACCTTCCTTGATTACTGCATTGTTAACTGTAGGAACTGGTATCTGGTCCTTACATTATTAACTTGTAGCCCTGTGTTTATATCTAGCAATAAATGCTCTTTATGCTATTAAAAAATAAAAAATAAAAAAAAAAAAAGATTTATTATATGTAAGTACACTGTAGCTGTCTTCAGACACTCCAGAAGAGGGCGCCAGATCTTGTTATGGATGGTTGTGAGCCACCATGTGGTTGCTGGGATTTGAACTCAGGACCTTTGGAAGAAGAGTCGGGTGCTCTTACCTGCTGAGCCATCTCACCAGCCCCAGTCCCTTTGTTTTTAAGGAGTCTATACAATATTTATTCCTAAGAAATAGTTATTCAGCATTCTTTCAAGATCATCTTAAGATGTTTTTGTTTGCTTGTTTGGTTTATTTTAATGAAGGAATTAGCTATGGTTTAGTGTGGCTTGGGATTGGTTTCTTTTTACCCATAATGATGGTATCCCTTTGAACTCTACTCATTTTTCCGAGTTTAGTTGAAAATAGCAAGAAATGAAGGAGCAAAATTGTAATGATAAGCATTGGGTATTCTCCATAAATGGTGCGAGTGACTTTTGCATCTGTGCCTGGCTTTTATTTCTAGGCAGGAGTTTGTTGATGCCTATGTGGATTACATATTCAATAAATCAGTGGCATCTTTATTTGATGCTTTCCATGCGGGCTTTCATAAGGTCTGTGGAGGAAAAGTTCTTCTGCTCTTCCAGCCTAATGAATTGCAAGCTATGGTTATTGGGAATACAAATTATGATTGGAAAGAACTGGAGAAGGTAAGGAAAAACCAATCTCTTTACTTGTCAGAGTGGAAAAGCAAGCCTATGCTTTATTATTGGAAATCTAGCCCTTGTGTGTGCTTTTGCCCTTCCCACAGCTCCTTGCTGTGCTTATTCTAGACACTTGCCTGCCCCTCCTGCCCCTCCTGCCTACAGTGCACTCTGTGGTGGCACTGGTGAGGTGATTGGGAGATGTGCTATAGGATCCCTAGCCCAAGACTGAATGACTTTCTACCCATGCTTAATTAAGACTTTTGTTTCCTGTTTTTCTACCAAATCCCAGTGTTAAACTTGACCATGGTGGGAGGGGACTACAAAAGGAAAAGCCTTGGTAGCATTTGAAGAAAATAACTAATAAAAAAATTGTTTAAACAATAAAAAGGAAAAGCCGTGGTGCTCTTAACACTTGTTTTAAAAGGGGGGAAAAATTAGTAGAAACATTCTGGTTTGTCTTCCTGAAAATAGTACAAGAAACATTTACTCAATCCCATGTTGGTATTTAATAAACCTCTATTTTAGTAAACTCTTACAAAGGTGATGGGTCTGTGCTTCCTTTCTGGGGAGTATCTTCACATTGTAAATACCAGGGTTGCAATAGTTTAACATGATAGGTTTCACGGAATACTCCTTAGTGCTAATAAAAGGTTGTATTATTTTTAGAATACAGAATACAAAGGAGAGTATTGGGCAGACCATCCCACTATAAAAATTTTTTGGGAAGTGTTTCATGAATTACCACTAGAGAAGAAGAAACAATTTCTATGTAAGTATATTCTGAGACAAGAATCTTAAGTATTAGCTCAGTTTTAGTCTTTATTAAGATTTTTATTTACATGTATAGTGTATCTGTGCAGAATATAATGTATAGTCTGGGAAGGCCAGAAGGGTGTGCCGTGTCAGACCCCTGAAGCCTTTATAGTTGTGGCTTTATCTATAGAACTCAAGCTGCAATTGCCTGAGATTCAAAGAAAGTGCTGGAGGACTAGAGAGAACTGGGAACGTAGCTTAGCAAGGGAAGCCTCACTTTGAGTTCAGTCCCTGGGACCCATATTTTAGAAGAACCCAAGTTTTAGAAGAGAACTTCAGAAACTTGTTAGAAAGCTTAACCAGTTTTCTAAATGGCTCTTCCAAAAAAGGATTTCTAAATGTTTTTGTAATTGTTTATCGAGTATTGAGTACTTCCTTTAAAATAATGAACGCAAAGCTAGACTGTGTTGTCTAAATTGTTTTCCTTGGCAGTATTTTTGACAGGTAGTGATCGAATTCCCATTCTTGGTATGAAGAGTCTGAAACTAGTCATCCAGTCAACAGGTGGTGGTGAGAGCTATCTCCCGGTTTCCCATACCTGTTTTAATCTTCTAGATCTCCCAAAATATACAGAGAAAGAAACCCTACGATGTAAACTGATCCAAGCTATTGATCACAATGAAGGCTTCAGTTTAATATGACCTTGGAGTTCTGACTTTTCTGTGTAGTGCAAAGGCATCAAACCACTTGTGTTTTTCCTGTGAATTCAGCACAGTGAGAGTTACTTCTGTAATTCTTACTTACAAATTGTTCACTACTGTACTGATGAAAGCCAAAAATTAAAAACTGAGCATTAATACTAAACTGTACAGAACCATGAATTGTCCCATCCTCATAAACATAAAAGTATTGTGAATACATTAAAGTTTTATTCACAGGAATTTTAAGAGTTTGCATATTTCAGAAATTACCTGATGTGTGGGTGCATGGAAATGTTGCTTAATGTTTCTTCAATCACTGGGGAAAGACGATGATGGCCTGCCGATAGTCATTTGATTATTTTTCCATTTTGTAAATAAAAATTTTGTAATAAAATAGTGACATTCAGATACCAGTAGTTTCTATGGTTTCAATGACTTGCAGATTCTATTTAGCTCTACCTTCTGAGTCCTGAGATTTAAGCCACTGTGAGAAACAATGGTGAGTTACAACTTTAAACTGATGCTGCATCATTAAATTTTTAGTGCTTAGGAAATCTGAGATCTTAAACATGGTGCGTTGCTTAGTTATCCCACATTATAAACTGTGACTTAAAACTTAGGTGGTTTGTGTTATGTGTACCATGTGGATGGCTGCAGGAGCCAAAGGCCAGGCATCCGAGTCACAGGCTGAGAACCACACAAAAGCAGCATGCACTCTACTGCTGAACTCTTGTAAATCTAATCCATCTCATTTTGCAGCCAACACTATTCTGAATTGTTGAGGTGAGGCTATTTGAGCTATTTACTAAAACGGACTCATGTCTAAAAATGCAGATCTTGTAAGTTAGTCCCTATGTCACCTACTGTGGGCATGCCCACCACACCCAGCAGTGTTTACACTATGCCACATGCCTAGTACTACAAGGTGAGGCTCTGGCTATTTGTACTGTCATCTCATCTCATCCTTTCCAAATTGGAGTAGGAGGAGAACCACAGACCAGTCCATCAAACCATATCCCCACTTAGCGCATTTAGCTTTCTTTGCCAGGTTGTCTTTTACATGGCCAGCCTTGGATTCACTCTGGTCTGACACTAGAAAACCAACACCCTCAGTCTGGTTAAACACAGGTAACAAATGTGTTATGATGGCAACCCTTACTGGGCTAGTATGCTATGAACAATGGAAGTTAACGGGGGAAAAAAGTCAAATGACAATTTTAATATAAGACTTTAAAACAAGATACAAGTATAAAACACTGTTTTTGTATTTCAAAAGTTGGAGGAAGATAATCCAGTCATTAAACGGGCTACAAAACATATGCCAGATTACATAAAAGTCTATGTACAATATAAAAAGAGCTGAAAACAGTCTTCACTGTAAAAATAATTTAAAACAAATTTTTCAATTTAAAATATTGTCTATAGCACAAACACATCATGCAAATGGAAAACTAAATATACTGCATTCTTTAGTGTAGCCAAATAAATTCAGTTATCTTTTAGGTAGGGAAATGAGCTACTTAATACTTTTCTCCTCTAGCAGTAATGGTCCTAGCTGGGTATTTTATGCATAAAGAACAGCTATATTTCAAATCATTTTTTGTAATAAATACTAAACCAACATGAATATTTAAATTTGGGGGCAATGTTCCAAAGAAGTCTGTAAAATAAATACTGACTTTCTGAGGTGTGAACTGTTTGAAAGGCTAAAAGTTTCTGCAGTTCAAAATATTGATCCCTAGTTTTAAGGCAAGCTAAGCTTTTAAATAAATAAGAACTAGTTTCCATAATGCAACCTTGGGGATACATCACACCAAACCCTCAACAGGCAAAGATGTACTTCTGGTGAGCTACAATGTATCTTAGGACTTCGGAGCTTTACCTAAGAGGCTTTCCTCATTAATGGAAAAACAACAGTCCAAAATATTAAACTCTCCCCAGTACAAGTACCATTATTAGATTCAAAAAGGCTTTGCATATTCACATCTTGGCAGTATTTGTGGTGAAGATCTATGCAGGCTTTACCACAGTGATAGGTATTTAATTAAACAATGGCAAATATTCAAACTAAGGGGACCTATGTAGACAGGCACTATTGTTTCTAGAACAACTGAAACACATTTCCAAATCATTTATCAGATTAGTCTCAGGGGCCTGTTTGGACATTACCATGTCTGCAGCAAGTACAAAGACCATGCAGTAAGTACGCGTCACACTCTGAGCACCAAGTGTTGAGTGCTCCAGACATGGCGCTGACTTCCTTCTCACATTACATGTCATCTGTGATTTTAAAAAGTTAGCTGCCACAAGTTTTGGAAAATGCCAGTGTTTAAAAAGTTAACTGTCCTAAAAATAAAAGTTCAGCAGAACAGAAATTGAGGGTTTCAAACTATTCAATGTTACAAACAAAAAAGTGTGAAATACCATTCTTTGGTCTAGATAAGCTGTTCCCTTTACATTAACATTCCAATGGCTTTTGAAAACTTTAAAATGTTGAAACTCATTAGGCAAAAAACAAAGTTATATATACATACGAATGTATCATACAAATGAACCTTGAAAAGAAGATGAAGTCAACCAACAGTGTTGAATGTACAAATACAAACAGAAATGATGGAACTTTAGAAATTATCCAAGAAGACAATCTATTTTCCAGTCTATAAATAATACATCTTTCAGTTTTCCTTGTTCAAGTTCACAAGTAAACATTCATTTTTGACATGCTAAAGTTCCCAATGCTGGTGGAGCAATTCCTGTACCCAGACAGCTTCAATAGCGTTATGATTTGTCTGATGGATAGTTTACATCTGTTAATTCCTGTCTTGTAGCTATAGCTTCATTAACTACCTCTTGATCCCCTCCATCAGCTCCAAACCCAGATCCTCCAGCACACTCAGGCCTATCGGCATCATCTTCCAAGCCATTGTAGAACTCTTCAATTTCACTTTCATCTTCCAAAGGTTCTTCTAAACTTGGACTCTGGCATGTGCCACTGTCACTGTTACTGCCACAGGAACTAGAAGATAAGACGTCATCTTCAGAGTCTGAGTAAACCTCAGCGCCATGGAATATGTAACGATTTGGTGGTACAAACAGGTATTGATTACCTGAAATACAGAAGTAAAAAATAACACTTTGAATTTTAAGTACTAACTTGTTGGCTTACTATTGAACTCAATTCTTTTTTTTTTTTTTTTT
>NC_034598.1:28709874-28726432 GCF_900095145.1 Mus pahari
TGTAAGTACACTGTAGCTGTCTTCAGACACTCCAGAAGAGGGCGTCAGATCTTGTTACGGATGGTTATGAGCCTCCATGTGGTTGCTGGGATTTGAACTCCNGACCTTCAGAAGAGCAGTTGGGTGCTCTTACCCACTGAGCCATCTCACCAGCCCCGAACTCAATTCTTAATTCTACCTCCTGAATGCTGGGATTACATCTTTTTAAGTCTAACAGCTCTATCGTTTGCACTGTTTTAGAAAGAAATTATCTAAGATGACCAGAAACATACTTCCAAAGCTTGTTCCAGGGGCAAATATGATACAGGACAAGTGCAATTCCCAGAGCATAAGCCTCCCATTGTGTATGTCCAGATTGTGACTTTGTTAGAGGGGAGGGAGCAGTGTATGTTACCTAACTAAATCACTTACTTGCCACCATAACAGTTGATAGGACAAAATAGATGTCCAGTAGATAGGGATCCTGTTTTCTAGATCTTAAACAAGGCAGCTTTGAGCAAGAAGGTAGAAGAAGGTACAGCCTAGGCCTTATCACCTTCTGGGGTACATCTTCAACCAGTACATGGTTTCCACCCTGTAAGATCATAAACTGACCCACAGAAAGCACCCAAGTCTCAATCATTTGCTGGGGAGGTGGGGGAATAGAGTATAACCCACTCTAGCTGCTTGAAGCCCCAGGTTTAATCACACACAAAGCAAAGACAACTCATCGCCCAAACTAACTTAATACACACAAACACAGTACTACCTTCAGCAACTAATGTCAAAACAGTTATCTGACATTGGGAGTCACCTTTCTCTGGTCACAATACTTTGAAAGTGATTCAACAAAAAGCATTCCATACCATCAAGCCGCTTACTGATCTGCTCCTTTGCAAGTCTATTAGGCCAGCATTTTCTCACTGTTTCTGCAACTGAAGTTCTTTCATTTTTGTCCGTAGTACTGGAACCAACAGCCTTGAAATCTGGATTGTCCACATTAATGTTCTCAACATTCCTACTAGTCTGTACTTCTTGTGATTTTTCTTCCACACAACTTTTTGATTCGGATACTTCTAAATCATCAACTTTGTTGGTTGTTGCTTGGTCTACAAGTGTAGCAATTGCAGAAGAGTCTTGTGGTACAGTTCTTTCAGGTGAACTTGAGTCTTCCGAAATATGAAGAGGTGTTGGTGGCAACTCTGATAAATGAACCAATTCCTTTTGTGGTCGTGGAGGTTTTTCAGTAATTTCTGAAAGCTTTACGGGGTTACAACAAAGTTTGGCATATTCACCACCTAACCTATGACACAACTCATTAATTATGACATCGCAGTCTCCAAGGAGCTCTACATCAAAATGTAGATGAGGCAAAGGTTCCCTATTTATTAATATTTGAGGCACTTCATGGGGTATAGAACCTAGAAACAGGGTGAAAAGGGGAGTTAGGAAAGAGAAGTTAATTGTAATGACAATCACAAGGGGTGGGCATGGTAGCACACCCCCTTTAATCCCAACAACAAAAAGGGTCAAGCAGAGATACAAATCACACTTTCCAAAGCGACTTCTTCTCGGTAACAGACTACACTCCTCCCGCTGAGGCTATGCTAGTCTGTGGCCTTAAACTCATGGCAATTCTGTTCAACACTCAGAGAGCTGAGATCATAGGTGTTCCAGTTCAAAAAGCTTAAACTAATCCTTTAAATTAGCTTAAAAAAAAAAGAAGTCTAGCTGATTGTGGCGGCTCATGGCTTTAACACTTGGGAGAGGCAGGTGGATCCTTGAGGACATCAAGAATGACAGAAACTTGGACATGGAGGAGTGGTTTCAATTCAAAAAATTTACCTTTGGGATTATGTTAGTCCACAGGCTGAGCTCTTGGACACTACAGCTATTATGGAATAGAACTCTATTTTTTTTCCATCTATCCTAGGCTGGCTTCAAATCTGCTAAGTAGAGCTCCTGACTCTTAATCCTGCCTTTACCCTATACCACATGGTTTATAGGCAGGCATATTCTACCACTCCTGCCTACCATACATTAGCTGGGATCCCATCACTCAGGAGACTGGAATGTGGGGCTAGCCTAGTCTGCATATCCTAGCACCAACTATAGTGAGATCGGTTTCAAGAAATGGAGTATGTTTGGGGGCGGGGGAAATATGTGCCTACATCCATGTAAGTGTACAATGTAAGTATTTGGCCAAACAGAGCACCAGATCCCCTATAAACTGACAGTGTCATTCAGGTGTGAGTCCTGGGTCCTCTCAAGAATAGTGGTCTTCACTACTGATCAGTCCATCTCTAGAACACACCACACACCACACACACACACAACTTCTATCATACATAAGCACATATAATAGCAATGAGGAGATACTGTACATATTCTAGAGGGGTAGGTCATATGACCTGTGGGTTACAACTCCTTTGGGGGTGAATGACCCTTTTACAGGGCTTGCCTAACATCATCAGAAAATACAGATATTTACATTGTGATTTATAACAAACAAAAATTATAGTTAAGTAGCAAAAAATAATTATTTTATCATTGGAGGTTATAACATGAATTGTACTAAAGGACTACATCATTAGGAAGGTTGAGAACCACTGTTTGGGGGGGGGACACTCAACATTCTTGTCTGGCCAAAGTAGGCACACATGCAGGCAAACACCCCCACACATAAAATAAAAATAAGAGACTATTCATGGAATTAATTAAAGCTGACCTCTGCAACTTTAATATACACACTACTAAAAAGCATGCATCAGTTTTGCTTTGATTTTATATGAACTACAATTAAAATTTGATATTCTGTCTTCACAGCCCCATTCCCATACCAAAATGTCACTTTGTGAATATCACCTAAATAGTAAAACTTAGACCTTCAACTATTTTCTAAATAAAAATAGTAAAATCACATCTTACACAGATCCACAACTCACAGCATGCACAACTGTCTCCTAAACATCAACTTACTTGGAATCAGTGCTACTGGTCTCACTTTCAGAGAAGACCCAATAACAATGAGGAGGTCAACTTCATCTTTGTCATACTTCATGGCTCTATGAAACTGTTCTGGTAAGTTTTCACCAAAGAAGACAATCTCTGGCTTCATGATGGCAAGTGGCTCATCAGCTGGGCACCTAGGACACCGAGGAACTACCTGCACAAAACATCAAAGTGAAGTAGCCCAGGTTAGCACTCGGCAACATTCCCAGCAAACAAATGCTGTGCAGGCATGATAGTGTCTGTCGTGGAGCCTGGGGGATGGATAACCCACCAAGCAGGGACACTTTTCATCAAGCCTGACAACCAAATTTAACTCCCAGGTTGATCTTCTGATCTCCACAGCCTGATCTCTCTCATCCTGTCTCCACACATGCTATCCTTTCCCCATACCCATGGTGCACCCATAAAATACTATAAATATGTAAAGAGCATGGTAAAGCATGCAAACAAGACCTTTTAAAAATGTTTGTGAAAATGACTCCATTTGAATATAGTCTCCCCCCAGTTATACATGACTTTAATAATTTTTAATTTTTTTTAAAGATTTATTTATTATTTATTTATTTTTTATTATATATAAGTACACTGTAGCTGTCTTCAGACACTCCAGAAGAGGGCGTCAGATCTTGTTACGGATGGTTATGAGCCACCATGTGGTTGCTGGGATTTGAACTCTGGACCTTTGGAAGAGTAGTCAGGTGCTCTTACCCATTGAGCCATCTCACCAGCCCTATACATGACTTTAAAGTTAAACATATATCTGGATGTGTGTTGCTATATTTTCCTGTAATAAATACTTCATTATCATTTTGAAACTGTTTACCACAACTATGTAAGACAAAGTCCAGAGGTATTCACTGCAACTTGTGACTTAGGTCTAGATTATAAGGAGGTTGTTAGGTGTATTGAGAAGGACTTTAGGTTGGTTGGTTTGAGAAAGTTTGTAGGTGACCATGACCTTCAACTTCTTATTCTCCAACCTCCTTAAATGTTCGCATTTCAGGCAGGAGAGCAATCCCAGGACTACAAATGCTAAGCAGCCATGAGACTCTTGCTATCCAGCTCAGGTTAGCCGGACTCTTAGTGCCCTGCCTCAGCCTTCAAGTGTGCTCTAACATCCTCCTTCTTGCAAAGGGATCTTCTACTTAAGGTCAAAGAAAAAGACCTACTTACATCAGAATTTCTAACACTCTTTATAACACATACTTCTCAGAAGGGAGAAAAAGATGAGGATACAACCAAAAGTGAAGTTTACACAATTCCTAAAATGAGATGAATCAAATTACCTGATTAAAAATGTCTCCACGAACAGCTTCACAATCAACTTTGTATTTACAAATCAGGCAAGATGCTGTTGCAAAGGAACCTAAAACAACCAAAATAGAACATTTATTGAAGGGCCATTTGTGGCTTACTCCATGAAGATTTTGTATGCACTGCTACATGCTAGAAGAGGGCATTCATTATAGATAGCTGTGAACCACCATGTGGTTGCTGGGGATTAAACACAGGACCTCTCTGGAAGAGCAGTCAGTGCTCTTAATGCTCTTAAATGCAGAGCCATCTCTCTAGCCCCACCATGAAGACTTTAACCTGAATTCTCCTGAAGTCTTTAAGGAATATAATCCATGTGATAAAGTTTATATACTAATACATATATATGTAGACCTTATCCTCTAAAGCTACTATTTGAAGTAACATAACTCTGCAGCTGGAAGGTACCAACTGAGTTACCTTAGCTTGGCTATGTCTTGTTTAGTCAAGGCTAGCCTTGAACTTGTTATCAAAGTATACATCCACATCTGAGGCCTTCAGCTTTATTTTTGTGTCCTTTTCAGTTTTTACACAAAATTGTACTCAAGATTTTCAAAATAATGCTTAATCTCGTTACTAGACAGCAGCTTCTTTCCAAGCCTGATTATTCTATTAAAGTAAACACCCTACAGAAAGCCACTGTGACGTTTACTAACCATGACACTGAATGATCCTTTGGATTCCTGCAACCTGCTCCAAGGTATCTATATTTTGAGTATAATTTCGAAGTAGTTTTCCTTCCTTATCTGACAAAGCTATGAATTTGTGACACAGGGACGGCTGGAACTGTCCGGGATATATTTCCTATGTAATGCAAAAGGCAGAAAAGTTTAATTAGTAAAAGAAGCATAACAGATATCCTGCTTATGTTTAGTCAAATAGGTACTAACAATAAACCCCCATGTATGTACTATAATAACCAAAATACACGAACATTTTAAAGCATCTAAATGGGTGGCCCCTAGAAAAAAGTTTGTTACTTTATGAAAACTCAGCAATTAGTAAACTTGGTCCCTTGAAGTACAAGATAACATGACCCATAATGGATTACTTAACGTCGGAAGAAATACATACCTTAGGTACATCTAAATTTTGAAATTTTGTTGGCTGCTAATTCATATTGTTTTTCTTTAAGGAAAAAGGGGAAAACTTTACACTGAAATTACAGATATTAAAGGTATGGTGACTTCAGAACTAAAAAAAAAAAAGGCTGTCAATGAATTATTTAAAACTTTCTTTTTGATTCATCATTGATAAATATCAACCTGCTGGGAGTTTAAAGCTAAAGTTTTAATTCCTTACCAAAATTGCTTTCCTTCCACTGCACAGGCACATACTGGTATAGAACAGAGCTGCTCATGAATGTTGAGTTGCTGGATTTTGTGTGTGTGTTTTTCCCCCCAAATAATGCTTCAATGCTGTTTCTTCTTTAAAAACAAAGAATTCAGATATACACATGGCAAAAAGATCAGAGAAAAAGTATCAATTTTGGTCCTCCCAACTTTTTAAATATATACATTTATTTATTTATTCATTTATATGTGCATTGATATTTTGCCTGCATGTATGTCTGTGTGAGAATGTCAGATCCACATGCCATGTGGGTGCTGGGAACTGAACCCAGGTCCTTTGGAAGAGCAGCCAGTGCTCTTAACTGCTGAGCCATCTCTCCAGCCCCTCATCCTCACAACTCCTGATAGTGTTCTTATTCAATTTCATTTAGTAAGTGACTGTGGCAAGGAAGTTTCTTTTTTCTTTCAAGTAGCTTACACTGTTTCCTTACATTATAGGCTTTATCTAACCCATTATAATTTTGGCAAAAACTAAACATGACCATATGTATGCCCATCAATACGGAAACTAGTTGTGCAGTAAGATACATCCATATAGTGGAATATTCAGCCACTGAGAGAATGAGAGGGCTCTCATGTACTGACCTAAAAATAGTCCATGACACACATGAACAAAGCAAGTTAGTCACCAGGGTGTAATCTTTCTGGTTGTATTAAGCAAAAATTGAAGTTATGTATACATATGGATGGTTCTGTCTATAATTTTTGCTCTCCATTACAATGCATACAGAAAACACTCATGAAGCTGGACTGAGTGGCACATGCCTGGAATCCCATTAAGAAACAGCTGGAAATACTCTATAAATTCTAAAAATTCTAGCCGGGCATGGTGGTGCACGCCTTTAATCCCAGCACTTGGGACGCAGAGGCAGGCGGATTTATGAGTTCGAGGCCAGCCTGGTCTACAGAGTGAGTTCCAGGACAGCCAGGGCTATACAGAGAAACCCTGTCTCGAAAAACCCAAAAATAAATAAATAAATAAATAAAAATAAAAAATAAAAATTCTAAAAACTTTTAATGAAAAATTTGCCTTATATAGACTGAGTCTAAAAATTCTGCTGTAAATCAAATAGCTTGGAGTTTTTTATAGAGTATGGGTTAATTATTCCAAATCAAAAAGATTAGGTCACCCATCTCAAGTCCTAAAGGCTTTTAAGAAACCAGAGCTATGTTGGGTATTCTGCTGAGATCAAAAGCACACACTTTTAATCCCAGCACTCAGAGGTAGAGGCAAAATTCACCCAATCTTAGAGTTGTAGAACCTAGGAAATCAGATGAGTTTGTTTGGTTATAACCTACATTTCCATTCTATAAACACTTGAAGGCTGGTGGCATGGGAGGCACAGAGCACATCCCATGCCACCCAACAGCACATAAAAACGTGAAGGGCTGGAGAAACTAGGGCAGTGAGAAGTATTTACACTGTCAGCTTGAGGCCCAGCGCTGTAACTCCTGCATGCAGGAGGCAGAAACAGGGAACCCTAGCTGAACAGTCCAGCAGGATGCCCTGCCCCAAGAAATAGCAAGAACAATGATCACATGCCCAAAGTCAATGTCTAGCCACCACCTGTGACATGCACATCTACACTGCACACTGCATACACACACCACACACATGCCCATAAAGGAACAATGTGAAACAAAATTCCACTAAGAACCCTCCTCCTACTTATTTCATTCATTAAACTCCACTCAACTTCTTGACAGCTACCTCTTGAAGGTTATTTAATTTTAACAGAACACATTTTCTGTACAGGGTCACAACAGTGAACATTTTAGGCTTTATGGGCTATACATTTGCCATATGGTCTCATGTAGAAAAAGAAGTCAGAGATGATCTGTAAATAGACATGGCTGTCATAGAAATGACTCAAGGACAGTATAGTAAATTTAATACAGTGGTCCTGTGACAGCTCCCAGTTATTAACAATTAATTCTCAGCTAATATGGTAGAGTAAGATTGGGAAGAAGCTAGTGAGCACACACACATAATCTCTGAGGGAGAACGATATTTAGACTATCTACTGTATAAAATAGAGATTACAATTATTAAAAACATTGTGTATCTACAATGTCTTGATGTAAGAGTAGAAATACCTATGTAAAGTAATGGATGTTAACGATAGAGCCATTCTTAAATACAATATAATGTATACCATAAAAATATGTACTTATCTGTCCACTTAAAGTAATTCATAGGTCATCAGTCATGTGCAATTATACAATATTTCATCACATATGAGAAAATAATTTTGATAGTATGCCAAACTGACTAACCAAATAAAAGAATTTCAATTAGGGAAGCTATGAACTAATTCCTACTGAACTTGAACATGAACATGCAAAACCCACACACATATGATGATGTAGAACATTACACATACTTCATGTTATACATAGTTCATATGGATAAAACTGAATTAAAGGTAGGGTCTTATGTAGCCCTAGCTGGTCCACCTGCCTCTAACTCCAAAGAACTGATATTAAAGACCTGCACTACCATACCTAACCCTTGGTTTTTTATATTAAGAAGTTTTATATGCACGAGTGCTCTGCCTGAAGGTAATATATATGTACCACATGCTTGCTTGGTGCCCAAGGATGTCAGAAAAGGGAATTGGAGAGAAGTGGAGTAATAGATGGTTGTGAGCCACTATGTGAGTGGTAGCAACCAAACCCAGATCCTCTGTGCAAGAACAAGTGCTCTTAACAGCCCCTATTTTAACACTTTTCATTATCTGTGTGTCTGGGGTGGAGATGTGGTGAGTGCAGGTGTCACAGAGTGGAGGCCTGAAGGCCAGCAGTATGTGACTGAACGGGGGATAACGGCAGCTGTAGAGCCTCTGGACAGATGCTGGAAAGTGACCTCTGAAATGTACAAGCAGCAGTCTGCATCACAGCCACTGGCTCCCTCTCCAGCCTCTGTTGTCCGAGATGACTGAAGACTTTTCCACACTTTCTTCCTACCCGTGTTTGGAAAGTGGTACATAGAAAGGGGTAGTTCTCTGGTGAGGCTTTTAGGGTCGACGTATAGAATATCATCCATAAACTAAGGTCACTTTAATTATCCCATCTATCTTTTTTTTACTCAAACGCTAACTTTTATGCCTCCAATCTGCCCTAAAATCCAATTAAAATTTAGGAAAAACATACTTTAGCATGTGCGTCCTTTGTGGGTAGCAAAATCTAGGGCCTTATGCTAAAAATGGTTTACCACTGTGTGCTATTTCTCTCTGTAACCCAGGAGAGCCTGGAACTCAAGTGTTTATTTTAGCAGAGACTGCCCTTAACTCTTGAGATCCTTCTGCCTCTACCTGGGATTAGGGACATAAAAGGGTTAGCATTATTGGAGAGCTAAGTTTACTGGAATTCTAGTCCTTATAATCCCCTAAAGAGGAACAAAATAATGCTTGCCCATACACATACATAAGTAGTAAATAACTAAATGTAATTTGAAGAATATGTGGAACTTTCAATTTTAGATATGTATTTGCACTTGACAATCCTGGTAAAATAGTGAGGAAAAAAAAAGAGAGACTAGTTATGACAATGCAGTTTCCCCAACTCACAACATAGAACTTACAAGAAAAGTTGTGGGGATACTAACATAGTCACTAACCAGCTATGCTTGTATAAGATGAAAGTAACTTTTACCTGCTAGCCTTCCTGAATCTGTGTCTACTTATAGTAGACACCATGATACACCAGGATCCTGCATCCATTAAAAAATCTTTGACTAGTGTTCTTTTAAACAGTGTTAGCAGCACAGCTTTCAATAGCACACCTTAGCTGCAAAGTCTGGCCATCCTCTAATCCAAGCACCAGGATACTGAGACAAGAATTAGAGCATCCCCTTACAATTCTGAGACTACTGTAGGAAGACAGCCTTTCTAATCCACCTTAGGACTTACAAGATGGGAAGTGGATTGGTGAGGATAAGTTTGTTGCCTAATCTGCTGACCTGAGTTCTAGTCCAGTAACTCTCGTGTGATGTGGGGAACCCAACCCCCTAAACTAAGGTAGTGCTGTCACATCCACCGGTAAACTTGGGCATGTACAACATCATTCACCACTCCACCCCTCCACAGATGAAACTTTTTAAGACTTCTCTAAAACATCTCTCTAAATCAGAAGAGCCTTGCAAACGTATTTTCAAGTTCCATAACAGTGAACTACAGCCAGGCATAGCAGCTCCTGCTCTAATCCCAACAGATGGGAGTTAAAAACACAGGAGGCTCAGGAAGTTCAAAAGCCATCCATGGCTAAGTGAAATTCAAGACCAGCCTGGCCTACATCAGACTGCCTCAAAAAGACTTAAGATTAAACTGGAAAAAAAATATATATATATATATATAAAATTAAAAAAGCTTACAAAATTTCTAATGTCTAAAATCTTGAGACAATTTATATAAACTTTATATTCTACAGCAGAGCTGCAAAGCAGACATAGGAGCCAAGTGTTCAATTTCTTTAGTTCACATGAAAGTGAAGTTTTCAAATGCCTAATAAAAAATTGTTAACTGCTTTGTTTTTGAAGCTGAGTCTCATGATGTAGCACTCCCTGGCTGATCATGAAGTATCCTGTCTGCCCCTGAAATCCTGGAGCTGCAGGAATTGTATTACTACGCCTGGCTCCTGACATAGTCCCAAACATAAACATGTTTGCTTGTTAGTATTTAATAAGTACAATTAGTATATTTCAGTTTTCTTTAGCAAAGTATTTAAAATCCTTAAGTAAGCATGCCTTCACTGTGTCAATACACGTATTCAATAGCCACATGCAGCTATGGTGGTGACTGACTGATCAACTAGAAAGACTAGAGGGTCCCTTGTAATGTTTCCCAAAACATGTAATCTCAACCTTGAGTAATTAGAAATCATTTTCAGACATATGCATATATTAAAACCTGTCCACTATAAAACATACCACGTAGTAGGTCATAGAACCTTTATGACTCAGGAAAAAAGAGTAAGTGAAAACAGGTCTTTTTTTTTCTTTTCTTTTCAGATCTACAAACTTCCAAAGGAGAGGGCAAGACACACAGGCAAAAGACCAAAATTACACTATTTAAAATTAGTCTTAAAACAACTGAAGTTTTAACTACCACACTGGTAGCCTCCAAGTCACTGGGCAATGAATGTAAACCTACAAAGCTTACACATGAGAACTCTTTTTCATAAAGACAAACACTTGTGGTACCTTTGCAAACTTGAAGAATGGTCTTGGGTCTTTTCTAAAATACTCAATATCAAACATGGCTTGAGGGTCTGGGAGGTCTGGGAAGTCCACCGCAAGGCGAGCATAGATGCCGTCTCTTGATCTGAAGTCAGGAATCCCACAAGAGACAGAAACCTGAAATAGACAAGACCTAAGTCACCCCATTAAACTGTCTACCTTCTCAGTAAGTACCTTTAATATATACAATTTAGTGGGAAGAGATGAAAAATCAAAGTTTGAACAGAAACACCACAAGCCTTCTAATTTCAAATACAAGTAAAATACATAAACTAATTAAATATAATTAAATCTGCCACATACTGTTCTTCATGGGCCAATCTTAACCCTTTGAGCATTTAAACAAATTAAAACAAATACAATTGGTTGGAATAAATCAATTCCCTTTTTTAACCAAAAAATAGGTAAGACTTTTTACCAGACAATCATTCCAAACTGTTCTTACATGGCCAGCTTTACTACCTCAAGAATACTCAAGTTTTGAAACTTTTTTCAATAATGTATGATAGACTGAGCACACTGGTTCATGCTTAAAGTCTCAGATACTCAGGGATACCGAAGGGCTATTTGGGCTCGGATTTCCAAGACTACCTGGGGACAATCACAGCAGCAAAATCATTCTCAAAAATGGGTTTGGGGTCTTTGGTATGTTATCCAGGAGTTAGAACTACCTTACACATATCACAGCAAAGTTTGCTGGGTTTTCTTTTTGTCAGAAGCCATTAGACTTTATTATTTTATATGAACATAGGGAAGCCTACAAGTATGAACATGTATATGTGTTCTACACAGGTGCCTGGTGTCCACAGAGGTCAGAATGCATCAATCATGCAGTTGTGAGTTACCATATGGGTGCTGGGAACTGAACCTGGGCCCCCGGCCTAACAGTAAGCCCTCTTAAGTTCTGAGTCATCTGTCTAGCCCAAGAATGCATCAGTTACTTATTAATGGGTTAATTTTTGTCTTTTGACAGGGTCTCATTACAAACAAACACACACACACACACCTGCCTCTAGAACTAGTGGCATGAGCCACCTCACTTCTCATTCTCTGAGATAGTGTCTTTAATTAGGCTGGGTAGCCATTGGGTTCCAGGGATCTACCTGTCTCTACATTCTAATGATGAGGTTACAGTCACTAAGGCCCTGAAACGCAAATGCTGGGATTACAGAAAATGCATCACCATAGCCAGCTAAGGAAATTCTTTTAACTATAAATTGTAATGATAAAATCCAGGACGGTGGCACAAGTCTATAGTCAGAGCTAAGATAGCTGAGGCAGGATCTCTTAAGTTCAGGTAGCCACCCTAAGGAACCTAAAAAGGGCTAAAGATAGGTCAACTGTAGAGTGTCTATCCAGACTCCAGCAGTGAAAATAATAAATTACAACAAAGGGCCAGTGAGATGTCTCAGCAGCTAAAGGCTACCATACTGGATGACCACATGTAAGATTACTTGCAAGTTGTCCTCTGACACACTCGTGTGCATACCCACATACACACACCACACAAGCAAACAAAAAAATTAGGAGGTTTTCAAGACAAGGTTTCTCTGTGTAACCCTGGCTGTCCTGGAACTCCCTCTATAGACCAGGCTGGCCTCCAACTCACAGATTCACCTGTCTCTGCCTCCCAAGTGCTGGAATTAAAAGCATGTGTTACCACACATGGCTACACAAGTTTTTTTTTTTTTTTTAAACAACCAGGTATGATGGCACTGGTCTTTAATCTTTGCATTTGAGAGCCAGAATAGGACTGGATCTCTACAAGTTTGAGAACAGCCTGGTCTACAAAGGAAGTTCTAGGCCAGCCAGAGCTACATAGTGTGATCCTGTCTCTAAATAAATTAGACAATACTCCTGTTTCTGTAGATAAATCTTGACACTCTGGATAGGGGAATGGACAAGCTTTCTTCCGTTCCAGTTTTACAGATCCATTCAACTTTGAACAAAACAAACTGTCTCCTGGAATACACCCCCAATCCCAATTCTTCTGAAACAGAAAGAAGAATGGCTGCAGTTTGAGACAATCCTAGACCATAGAGACTGTCTCAAAAAATAAAGCCAGGCATGGTAATATATACCTGAAATAACCCCAACAGTTGGGAGGAACCCTGCCAAGTCCCAGGCCATCCAGGGCTGTGAGTAAGCCTGTTTCAAGAATAACTAAAACTGGGGGCCTACAGAATAGCTCAGCCAGTTAAGGTGCTTCTGACCAAGCCTGGACCAAGACTGACAAGAGAGAGGAAGGACAAGCAACTCACAACTCAGGGTGTACTGACTCACACAGTGCCATAGCTCACAACATAGCACACTACAAACACAAAACTTAACGTTTTCCCCTAAGTAAATAAATAAATAAAAGGTGAACCCTAGTCTAAATCACAGCTGAGGCAACCCTAGCCCTCATCTGACTTTTCTAACTCATCTTCAGGAGCCAGCATATAGTGTAAAAACTCCAGGAGTTTTAAAGAGGCTTGAGGCTCTTGCAGAGGACTTGGGAGGCTCACAAACATGAAACTCCAGTTTCAGGGGATCTGATGCCTCTGGACTCCTTGGGCACTTCACACAATGGTACAAAAACATACATGTAGATAAAACATCCATACACACAAAATTAAAACCAAACAAGTCAAGGAGCTAGAGAGAGTCTAGCCATTAAAGAGAACTTGCTACTCCTTGAAGAGAATCCAGGTTTGCCAGCACCCACATGGTGGCCTACAACTGACTAACTCAAGACCCTGGGAACCCAACACCCAATTCTGGTCTCTGTGGGTACCAGGCACACCATGCACATTTATGCGTGTAGGCAGGCAAAAATGAATGAATGAATCAGTCAGTCTCTCTCTCTCTCACACACACACACACACACTCTTAAATAAAAACAAAACAAAACAAAAAAACATAAATCCACTTACCAATTGTTCTATAAATATACAAAGATTTAAAGTTGTCAAACTTTTCAAAACACTGAACTAGTTTAGCAACTGCTGCTCTCCTCACTTTTTATGAACAAAGGCGACATTAAGAGCAGAAAAAAAATTAGCTGGAAAAGGAATATAAGATCTCTTTACTGTTTTTCTGCGTCTTACATACCCCAGCTCCAGTCAGAACTATTATCTTTTTACACTCCTGCAGTAACTTCACAGCATCTTCAATTGTATTAATATCTTTTCTTTTTTTCCGCTTTGGTGGTTCTGAAAGGATATTAATAACAATCTGCCACAGCGTCATATCATCCAGCTCAGGTGGAGGAATTGTTTCTGGTAATAAATCTTTAAGAATTGTTCGAGGATCGGTGCCAATCATGAGATGTTGCTGAACAAAAGTATATGGACCTATATTAAGGGAAGAAAGACTCACATCAACTCCACTTCTAATAAAAAGCTATTTTTTTTTCAAGCAATGAGTTAGCAATATATACATTTTTATGCAAAGAATACAATTTAAATGCATTTCATGTCATATCCCTAACAAGATCTGACTAATCCAGTTTGGGGAGGGTGTGCTTAAGTCTAAGGTGTTTTGTTGGTTGGTTGGTTGATGACAGGGTTTCTGTGTAGCCCTGGCTTCTCCTGGAACTTGCTCTGTAGATCAGGCTGGCCTAGAACTCAAGAGATTCTCCTGCCTCTGCCTCCTGAGTGCTGGGATTGAAGATGCGAGCCACCACGCCCGGGCTGCCTAGGTATTCTGACTGAGCTTAGATAGGAGGGCTTGGTAAGCAACTCAAGGGTCACCATGCAGGAGGCCAAGAAAAAAAATAATCTTACCAGTACCTGAGCAACTAACTCTAAATGGTAAAGGTGACAGAGAATTTAAAGTTGGTACAAAAGCAGCTGCTGGGGTGGTACCAAGTAACTGTAATGCCCAGCATTTAGACACAAGGTCAGAAATTCAATGCCAATACATGCTGGCTACACAGTCAGTCAATGAGTTCAAGCCAGTCTAGGCTATACCTGATCCTGTCTCAACAAGCAAGCAGACGACAACAACCACAACAAGACAAGCAACAAACAAACAAACAAAACAAAACAAACAAAAAACCCAAAGACTGGTACATAGAAAGCAAAAATAATGTATAGAAGAAGAGAGACAGGTGAGAAAATAACAAACGGACACGGTACGTACAGCACACCTATAATCCCAGCACTCTGGACTGCTGGTAAAGTCAGGATACCAGTGTCATCCTTACAGCCTAGACTCCACGAGTTTAAAGCCATCATAGAATACATGAAAATGTAAAGAAATCAAAAGAGAGAGAAGAAAAAGTCCAACAGAAATTCTGGTTGTGATGTACTCCAGAGGCTGGTGCAAAGACTGCAGAGCTTGGGCTATAAAATATCTTGTCTCAAAAAGGAAGGACGGGCAGGATGGAAGGAATGAAGGAAGTTTGCGATTGTTTCAAAGATGCACATGCCTGAAGCATACCTATCCGCGGCCGCGGAGTCCAGTCACTAGAGCTTGCGTGTGACGTTCTGTCATCGTCATCACTTTCACAGGAATGAAAGCCATTAGTGAGCAGTTCATCAGTCAACAGGAGGTTGTCTGTCAAAGAGATCAAAAGGCTGCGGCTGAGACAATCCCCAGCTGGGCCCTGCTGTCCACACCTGCAACCCCAGGTACTTTGAGGCCCGTTTGGCCTGTATGGTGAGACACACACAGGTTCTTGAGACAAAAACAAAAAACCAGAAAGGCACAGAAGCACACACATCTGTAACTCCGGCACCTGGAAGGCACAGACGTTGGAAACCAGCCTGACCTATATAAAATAGTGAGTTCCAGACCAGCCTGGGCTAAACGGGAACCCTACCTCAAAAATCCAAAATGAACACACACACAAATAAAATCTGTGTAGCCCTACAGAAGCATGCTTTCAAAATAGGCTTTGGGTTCCATGCCCAGGACAAAGAAATACAACTTCATGAAATGCATCAAATAGAAATTACCTCTAAATGTCACTGAGATAAAAATCAATCCCTGGCTGTGTTCTCACTGCCCCAACCAGAGAAAGTCTCTTTCTGTAGCCCTTTCAAGTACCAATCTTCCTGCTTCAGCCACCCGGGGTTGGTAAATTTATGCTTTACAGAACACAAAACACACTTTATACGCTTGTTTCCCCTTTAATACCTGACATCGAGGGCCATTTCCTATTTCAGTCCCTAACATGTTTGTTGCTTTTTAATTCATGGCCCCATTATATGGGCCACAAACATATAGAAGGGCACTGACAGACTCCGATAAATTCTGTACAAAGCTTTTCAGGAAAACGGTAAGTGGCATTATTACAAAAACACCAAACAAAAAACAAAAACAACAACAACAAAAAATAACCCAAACGTTTGGAGTCAATAGGGCAAAACCAAGCAGGTTTGTTTCAGGTTTGTTAATCTAAAAATGTTGTGAGCATGATTTTGGAAGGAAAAGAAAACTCACGAAAGTACAGTGCAACTATCACTCTTCTATATCGAAGTGATAAATGCAATCGCAGAAAAGCAACCTTTTTAGGAATAGCCACTTCCTTAATTTTTTAAAGAATGTCTCAAGAAACAGCTTTAGTGTATTAAAATTTCTAACTTTAAAAAAAGTCATAGGTCTACCAAAAAAAAAAAAAAAAAAAAACACAGGTGTGTCAGTTTGCCAAACGCAATGGCAGGTCGATCCACGGGAC
>NC_034598.1:28726531-28742270 GCF_900095145.1 Mus pahari
CCTTAATTTTTTAAAGAATGTCTCAAGAAACAGCATTAGTGAAAAAAAATTTCTAACTTAAAAAAAAATATAACAAAAAAAAAAAAAAAAAAAAAAAGCAACACAGGTGTCAGTTTGCCAAACGCAATGGCAGGTCGATCCACGGGACAGCCCCAAAGTCGCAAAGCAAAGTGTGCAGCGAGGACAACTACAACTTCACTGAAGGCGCTTGGGGAAACCGAGACGAGGGAGGGAAAACTTCACTCGAACGCCAAACTGCGGCGAGAGCCGCGGCCCCGGCGACTGCGCGCAGCAGCGCAAGGCGGCCCAGGCGAGCGGCGAGTCCGCGCGCGGCTCCGCAGCGGGGCCGGCGAGCTCGGCGGCGCGCGGCCGAGCCAGGGCCGAGCCAGGGCCGAGCTGCGCCGCCGCGGAGCCCGCGGAGCTCTCCGGGCCCCGGGCAACCTGGGACCGGGTCCCAGGCGGGGACGCGGAGGGACGCGGCGGCGCGCGCGCGGACTCACCTCGGTAGCCGATCGCTGCCGCCGCCGCCACCGCCGCCTCGTCCTCCTCCTCGCCCTCGTCGTCGTCGAAGTCGTCAGCCGCCCTCGGCTCCCGCCGCAGGCCGGACCCATTGTCTCCGTCCCCGGCCGCGGCCGTCGCCGGGGCCTCCCGCTCCGCGCTCGCCGCCGCCGCCGCCCCTGCCGCCTCCCGCCACAGCGCCGCCGGGGCCGCGGCGCTCGCCGCCTCACACCCCGCGGCCGCCGTCGCCACCGCCGCCGCCGCCGCGCTCGGCTCGCCCGGGCTGCGCCCGAGGCCAGGCCCGTCTCGGCGGGGCCTCTTGCGGAGCGGCTCGTCCGCCGGCTGCGACGCGGCCTCCATGGCGGTCGCCACGGAAGGGGAGCCGGCGGCCTGAAGGGCGAGCGCCGCCTCGTCCGCCATCTTCCAACTGCCTCTCTGGCCCTCCGCCCTCGCCTCCTCTGCTCCGCTCGACGCGCGGCACTGGCGCCCCCGCGGCTCGGCTGCGGGAGATTTAAACCCCGTCACGTGACCCGCCCCTCCCCGCCCCCGCGCCGCTCCCGCCACCCACGCGGGCCGGACCACAACACGCCGGGTCACGTGGCCGGGCGCCGCCCCGCGGCCTGGGCCCTTCCCGGCCCCACCCCGGGGCGGCCCGGCTCCCCCTCGGCGGCCTCTGGGCGCCTCCGGCTCGCCCGACCCGCTCGCTCGCCCCGGGATCGCCGCGGTGGCTCGAGTGTGCGATGGCGCCGCCACTTCCCACCTGGGCCTCACGCGTGCACCTTGCCCGCCTGCCTGCTCTTCGCCTCCAGTCGGCTTTTACCTCAGGGGCTCTGGAGAGCCCAACCTGGCCGACGCCGGCCTTCCCGAGGAGAACCCCTCCACCTGCCCTGCGCTCGCTCGCTCGCTCGCTCTGTGACAGCTCTTCCTCGGGGTTACCCCTGTGGTCTCTCCTCGGGAAGTTTGCGCTCTCTCCCAACCTCCCTTCTCAAGTGCGATGGAATGCCCAAGCCAGAGCCCCTCGGGGGGCCCTGTTGCCCTTCTGGAAAGATCTGGCGGTTGAGGATCCGCCCCATCGGCTCTCTGGACCCACCAGGTCCTCTGCACCTCGCTTTAGTCCTTGGGAAAAATTCATCTCTTGGGTCAAGTGGGGGGGCAGCAAGAGAGAGGACAGGAGGGAGAGTGGTTGGTTCTCCACCAACTTCAGATTGGGCCTGGGCTTTTGTGACTCGGGAGGTTGATTGAACCTTTTCTAAACCCAGCCTTTAGTCGTCTCTAAAATGACAGGACCAGGACCGAGAGAGACTGTGTGGCTCAGTTGTAAAGTCACGCTTGCCAGACAACCCCGAAGGCAGGAGGGTAAGTGGAAGGCAATCTCCCAACTGCATAGGAAGTTCAAAAGAGCCCTGGAATACATAAGACCCCGTCTCAAAAATGTAATTTAAAAACAAAAAAACAAAAAAAACGATAGATCACGAGAAATTAGCTAGTCAGGTGTAAAGTAAATGACGTTACGTTTAAAAATCTTAGGCAGTCGATGGTGGCACAGGCCTTTAATCCCAGCACGCCGGAGGAGACAGGAGGAGGTTCACTCTTGACTAGTTCTAGGACAGCCAAGGCTACACACACAAAAAAAAACCCCTGTCTCGAAAAAACAACAACAACAACAACAAATCTTACTTCTAGAATTGTAGAAATGGCTCTGTAGTTAACAGCACTTGTTGCTCCTGCAGAGGCCCTAGGTTTGACTCCCATCATCCACATGACAGCTCATACCTTCAGGTCTGACACCCTCTTTTGGCAAACACAGACATGTATCTAGCCAAAAGACCCAAACACATCAAAATCCTCTTTGTTGTTGTTTTATGAGTCAGGGTTTCTCTGTGTAGCCCTGGCTGACCAGGCTGCCCTCGAACTCAGGCCACCTGCCTCTGCTTCCTGAATTGCTGGGATTAAAGATGTGCACCGGCAAGCCCAGCATAAAATACATATTTAAATAATTTTTAAAATAATCCTTAGTTCCTCCACAACTCTAAGCCCCTTCACTTTCTAGTTACCATGACATTCTGAGCACCTGTATCCATTTGGGTCATTAGGACTCAATTGCATATGGTTCAATGACTGTGGGGTTTCCCCAAATGTTAGTGTTAGAGGCAGCAGGATCAGGAAATTAAAGCCATTTGCACTAGGTAGTGAATTTGAGCCCACCCTATCTCAGAAACCAAACGCTAGCCACCCGTGGGGGCGCACACCTTTTACAGCAGGACTCAGGAGCCTGGCTGGCATGATGAGACAGACCTTTACCCTGCACTTGGGGCAGATGCAGGCAAATCTAGGCAACCTGGTCTACAAATGAATTTCAGGCAAGCCAGGGCCACATAGGCCCTGCCTCAAAGACTAAAATAATAATAATTAAAATTAAAATATTAAACCTGGGAGTGGTGCTATAGCTCAGTGGTTGAGCACAAGCAATACTCTTTCAGAGAAGTCGAATTTGGTTCCCAGCACCTATTTCAGGTGACTCACAACCACCTGTAACTCCAGTTCCAGACTATTCTGATCTCCAAATGTGTTTTGTGCGCGCGCGCGCACACACACACACACACACACACACACACTCTCTCTCTCTCTCTCTCACATGCAATTTTTTAAAATCCTTAGGCCCAGGATAGATGTGGCTGCACACACTTTCAACAAGGCATCCAAGAGGCAGAATGGAGATTTGAGGCCAGCATAGTTTACATAGCAAGTTCCAAGCCAGACAGAACTGTAGAGTGAGACCCTGTCTCAAAAACAATAAATCATAGCATTCATTAGGTCCCACGAAGTGGCATACACCTTTAATCCCAGCTCTAGGAAGGCAGCAGCAGGTGGATCTCCATGAGTTTGAGGCCAGCTTGTCTTACTTATGTCTAGGCTTCCGAGAACTACATCATTAAAGACTCTATCAAACAAAAGTAAGAAAAATGGGGACAGTGACATGGATCTATGGGGAACAGCCTGATGATGGCTTGATCTCTGGGACCCATGTGGTGGAAAGCACACCATAGCATCATGCATGTATTGCTTGTGTGTGTGAGCACACACATGCACAGGCACGTGCGTGCGCACAGACACTCACACTCGCAACTTAAAACTTAATAGAGTCTGGAAGTGTACATCAGTTAGACCCAGGTCCAAGCCCCATCGCTGGGTAAACCAAATGTGATGGTTCAGCCCTATAGTCCCAGCACTCGGGAGGTTGAGGCAGGAAGCCCAAAAGTTCAGCTACATGGCGACTCTGAGTTATAATGAGCAAGAAAAACTCCCAGCTCTATCTTCACTCTACCGATAATTGAAAACATATATCTGAATCTTGTCACTCTCTGGGCCTTCGAGCTTACAAGTTCACATCCGTATTTGCCACTCTCCCCCACCCTGGGGAACTGGCCTGGCTATTCTCACACTTGTTTTTACAATTAGTACACTCTAAACTGAGCTTTTCACATCACAGATCCCACTTTTCCTAACCAAAAAGCTCTTCTCATAAAAGAGGATCTCCAAGCCACACAGCACAGGAGGCAGGAAACTTGTATAGCACTGTGCTGTTTAAGCATACGTTGAAGGGGTTTTATGAGCTAACCATGAAAGCAAGTGGCACTTGCTACTTCTTGCAACCAGCTTTCTAGAAGTTAGTGGTGCACCTATACACAAAGAAGACTGGCAGGTTGTATTGTTCTAGAATCAGGCAAGAATCAGGACTGGGATGTAGTATCTTTGGTACCACATAGCAATGTACAAAGCTCTGCATTCAATCCTAGCCACTCAAAAATCAGGCATCGTGGTACATGGTCTGCAGTCCCAGCACCTGGGAAGTAGAAGCAGGAAGATAGAAAGTCACATGTCAGTCCTGTCATACTGGCTAGGTTTATGTCAACTTGACATAGCTAGAGACATTTTGGAAGAGGGAATCTCAGTTGAGAAAATGCCCCCACTAGATTGTCCTGTCAGCAAGTCTGATTGATGTGGAAAGGGTCCAGCTCACTGTGGATGGTGCCACCCCTGGTCCTGGGTGCTATAAGAAAGCAGGCTGAGCCAGACATGGTGGTACCTTTAATCCCAGCAGGATTCATCAGGGAGCAGAGGGAGTTGGATCTCTGTGAGTTTGAGGCCAACCTGGTCTACAAAGCAAGTTCCAGGACAACCAATGCTACATAGAGAAACCCTATATCTATATCTATATCTAATCTATATCTATATCTTTATCTATATCTATATCTTTATCTATATCTATATAATTATCTCTATCTATCTATATCAGGAGAAAGAATGAGAAAGAAAGAAAGTTTGAGGCCAACCTGGTCTACAAAGCAAGTTCCAGGACAACCAATGCTACATAGAGAAACCCTATATCTATATCTATATCTAATCTATATCTATATATCTATATCTATATCTATATAATTATCTCTATCTATCTATATCAGGAGAAAGAATGAGAAAGAAAGAAAGAAAGAAAGAAAGAAAGAAAGAAAGAAAGAAAGAAAGAAAGAAAGAAAGAAAGAAAGAGAAGCTGAGCAAGCTATAGAGTACCCCAGTAAGCAGCCCTCCTCCATGGCCTCGGCCTCAGTTCCTGCCTCCAGGTTCCTGCCTTGAGTTCTTGTCCTAAAGTCCCTCAGTGACTGAGCATGACCTGAGAGTTGGAAGCAGAAATAAACCCTTCTCTCCCAAAGTTGTTTATGTCCATGGTGTTTTATCACAGCAACTGAAACCCAAAATAAGACACTTGTCTAAGCAAATTCATGGCCAGACTGAGCAACATAAGATTCCATCTTGACTACTGGGCAGTGGTGGCACACACCTTTAATCCCAGCACTTGGGAGGCAGAGGCAGGTGGACCTCTGAGTTCGAGGCCAGCCTGGTCTACAGAGTGAGTTCCAGGACAGCCAGGGCTACACAGAGAAACCCTGTCTCAAAAGACAAATACAAACAACAACAACAACAAAAAAGATTCTGTCTTGAGGTAAAGGTAGAGCAGGAAGGATGGAAGGGAAAGGAGGCAAAAGGATCAGGAAGAAGAGAAGAGACAATGATTGGAGGGAGGTTGCTGGGGATTGTAGCTCAGCAGTAGATTATTTAGATAGAATGCCCTGGGTTTTAGCCTCACCACACACAAAAGGAAAATGAAAAAGGTATCGTAGCTATGTGTCTTGTGCTTGTGTTGGCCGCTGGATTGCTATTATTGTGGCAGCGGCGGCGGTGGTGATTATTATTTTCTAGCACTGGGAATTAAACTAAGAGTATCATGAAGTTTAAGAAAACACACTGCTGGGCTGGTGAGATGGCTCAGTGGGTAAGAGCACCCGATTGCTCTTCCGAAGGTCTGGAGTTCAAATCCCAGCAACCACATGGTGGCTCATAACCATCTGTAACAAGATCTGACTCCCTCTTCTGGAGTGTCTGAAGACAGCTACAGTGTACTTACATATAATAAATAAGTAAATCTTAAAAAAAAAAAAAAAAGAAAGAAAAAGAAAAAGAAAACACACTGCTGAAGCCAGGCAGTGGTGGTACACACCTTTAGCCCCAGGATTCAGGAGGCAGAGGCAGGCAGATCTCTGAGTTCAAGGGCAGCCTGGTTTACAGAGTGAGTTCCAGGACAGCCAGGGCTACAGAAGAAAACTCTGTTTTGAAAAAAATAAAATAAATAAATAAATAAATAAAAGAAAAAAAGAAACACAAAACACGGGGCCACTGAGAAGCACCCCTAGCTCCCCATTGTAACATTACAAACTATTCCCTTGACCTACTAGATCCACCCTTTGCATGATACCCAAGACAGGCTTTGTGATTGGTTGAAAGCCCAACCTGCAAAGGGACAGCATTAGGAAGTACATCTTTGGGAAATGGGTAGGTCATGAAGGTGAGAGTCTCAGGAATGGAACCAGAGCACCTATGAAAGACATTCTAGCACGGCGATGCCCTCCCTTAATCCAAGCACTTAGGAGGCAGAGACAGACAGATCTCTGTGAGTTCAAGACCAGCCTGATCTGCATCAGGAGTTCTAGGACAGCCAGGCACCATATTCTCACCTACCCCATCTCCAGAATCTGAGAAATGAGTTAAGTACCCAGCGTATGGATGATTAGAACAGCCATGCTGGGACAGATAATGCTTGTTTTTGTCTGGTTGGTGTGCAGGTGACCAGGGAGGCCAGACCTGGGTGTCAGATGACATGGAGCAGGAGTTGCAGGGGACTGTGAGCACCCGAGACAGTGCTGGGAACCAAATTCTCTGGTCCTCTGGAAGAGCAGCAAACACTCTTGATTGCTAAACCATCTCTCCAGCTCCCACCCTACCCCTCACCCCCATTTTTTAAAGCAGGATTTTCTACTTTGGGGCTCAAGAAGTCCTTCTGCCTCAGCCTCCTGAGTGGACACACCACACCACACCACACTTCACTGTGAAGTCTGTGGGAGATGAAGCTCAGCAGCAAAATGCTTACCTAGCATGTTTCAGCAGTAGGGCTACTAAAGAAGAGAAGGAGGAAGGAGGAAGAGCAGCTGGAAGCATCTTTTTCCAAACAGTATGAATATCAGTTATTGTTGGGATTGAGATAATTTTCACATCAGATATGCATACACATATACATATACAAATAGACATACATGTAAGGGATTTTGTTACAGTACCAACGTTTTTCAAGTTCTGTTTTTGTTTTTGTGGTCTTTTTAATGCTGAAAAAATAGCATAACTGTTTCCCCTTGTTGGAGTAGGTATGGCCTTGTTGGAGGAAGTGTGTCACTGTGGGGGCAGGCAATGACACCCTCTGTCCTAACCATGTGGGAACCAGTTTTCTCCTAGCAGCCTTCAGATGAAGATGTAGAACTCTCAGCTCCTCTTGCACCATGCCTGCCTGGACACTGCCATACTCCCACCATGATGATAATGCACTGAACCTCTGAACCTGTAAGCCAGCCCCAATTAAATGTTGTTTTTATAAGACTTGCCTTGGTCATGGTGTCTGCTCACAGCAGGAAAACCCTAACTAAGGCAAAAGTTGGTACCAGGAACTGAGGTATTGCTGTGAGAGGCCTGACCTTGCTTCTCTTTGGAAGAATGTGGATTTGGGGATTTTGAATTTGGAAAGCAATGGAATGCTTTAAGTGGGTCTTAATGGGCCATCCTAGTGGGACTGTGAAAGACTGTTGCTGAGACTCCTGCATCATCATCTGAAGGACGACACTAAAGGAACGTTGGCTCCCAAGGGGTTGGGACAGAGGGTCTCAAAGCCCACCCCCACAGTGACATACTTACTTCAACAAGGCCACACCCACTCCAACAAGACCACACTCACTCCAACTAGGCCACACCTACTCCAACTAGGCCACACCCACTCCAACTAGGCCACACCTCCTAATAGTGCCACTCCCTGGGCCAAGCATATTCAAACCACACTTTTTTGAGTTCTGGGTTTGTTTGGTTTTTTTAATGCTGAAAATAGCATAACTCTGTCTTCAAGAGTTTTCAACATAATCTCTGTTTCCCCTCTCTCTCCCCACTGTTACACACTCCTCTGTCTTCTCTCCCTCCCCCCTCTCTCTTCCTCCTCCCTCCCCTCCCTCTCTCTCCTTCCTTCCCTTCCTCTCTGGATCTCACTACCTAGCTGAAGATGGCATGGAATTTGTTATGAAGCCCAGGCTCAAACCTGAGAACCTGGCTTTCAGGTTTCTACACCTAAGCCCAGCATGAACATCATTTAATGACCTACTAACCGAAAAAGAGATTAGTTTTTTCTTTGGTTTGCAGAAAGCAAAAGGCTGGAAACTACCTGACTTTCAAAAAGGTTTACTCCTTAGTCATCAAAGTCATTCAGGGTCTAATCTTGTGATAAGTTTGGACTAGACTTACCAACTGCTAATTATATTCTATTTTCTTCTATTAGAAACACCTTGCTAGAAAAGTTTGGGGAATATTAAATGATTTTAGGTCACCATAATGAGTACCTTGAATATGTTTTTCACCAGAAATTTGGAGTTTCACATGTAGTGCACTCAGTGTATACAACAATGAAATTCAATACAGTTGATTGCTTTGAGCTGGGGTTTCCAGAGTCAGCCCAAGCTGGTTTATGATTCTCCTGTCTATCTCTCTGCTTTCTAGATGTTGGGATTGTAGGCATGTGCCTCCATACCTAGATTTATGTAATTTTCCCTCTCCCTCCTTCTCCTCTTCCTCCTCCTCCTCTTCTTCCTCTTCTTCCTCCTCTTCTTCCTCTTCCTCCTCTTTATCGGGGCTTCACTATCAAGCTGGCCTGGAACTCACAGAGATCTTAAATTCAACAGAGATCCACCTGCCTCTGTCTCTTGTGCACTAGACTTAAAGGTATGGCCCATGCCTTTAAGATGGTGTGCATGCTTTTGGTCTCAGCACAGAGTCAGGTAGATCTCGGTGACTTTGAGGCTAGCCTGGTCTGCAGAGTGTGTTCCAAGACAGCCAGGGCTGCACAAGAGAAAAACCCTGTTTCAAAAAAACAAAAACAAAGTAAAAAGGTGTGGCCCACCATGTCTGACCCATTTTTCTTTTCTTTATTTCTTACTTTTTTCTTTCTTTCTTTCTTTCTTTCTTTCTTTCTTTCTTTCTTTCTTTCTTTCTTTTTAACAGCCACACAAAGGAGATAGAGCAACAGTTTTCAGCCTTCCTCATACTGCAACCCTTTAATACGGTTCCTCGTGTTATGTTGACCCCCAACTGTACTGGCTAGTTTTGTGTCAACCTGACACAGGCTGGAGTTATCACAGAGAAAGGAGCTTCAGTTGGGGAAATACCTCCATGAAATCCAGCTGTAAGGAGTTTTCTCAATTAGTGATCAAGGGGGCAGGTCCCCTTGTACGTGGGTCCATCTCTGGGCTGGGAGTCTTGGGTTCTATAAGAAAGCAAGCTGAGCAAGCCAGGGGAAGCAAGCCAGTAAGTAACATCCCTCTATGGCCTCTGCATCAGCTCCTGCTTCCTGACCTGCTTGAGTTCCAGTCCTGATATCCTTTGGTGATCAACAGCTACGTGGAAATGTAAGGGAATAAACCCTTTCCTCCCCAACTGCTCCTTGGTCATGATGTTTGTGCAGGAATAGAAACCCTAAAACACCCAACCAAAAAATCATTGTGTTGCTACTTCATACCTGTAATTTTGCCACTGTTATGAATCATAATGTAAAATCTGATGTGCAGACTATCTGATGTTCAACCTCCAAAGGGGTCATGACCCACAGGTTGAGAACATGTGCACTTGAGCGATGGCCCAGTGGTTACAGTCACTTGCCACTCTTTTTTTTTTTTAATTTATTTACTTATTATATTTAAGTACACTGTAGCTGTCTTCAGACACTCCAGAAGAGGGTGGCAGATCTTGTTACGGATGGTTGTGAGCCACCATGTGGTTGCTGGGATTTGAACTTCGGACCTTCGGAAGTGGGGAAGAGCAGTCGGGTGCTCTTACCCACTGAGCCATCTCACCAGCCCCATCACTTGCCACTCCTATGGAGAACTGACTTCCATTCCCAGCCCCTAAGTCAGGTGGCTCACAACTGCCTGTAAATCCAGTTCCAGGAAATCCAATGTCTTCTGGCTTCTGGTGGCACTTGCATACAGTGGTGCATATAAACTCACCTAGGCGCACATGTTTCAGGAACCATTTTACCTTCTTCTGTAAACGTCTACCTGCCAGGCAGAGTCAAGGCAGGTCAGGGTCTTCTGGCAGGTTTCCTGGCCTGCTACTACACGGAACAATAAAAGGAGATATACTTGATGTTCAAGGTGAGGGGCCAAACGTTCTATTAATCCTGGTGGAAGAAACAGGGAGGCCTCCAGATAAAATCAGATATTCTGTGTATTCGTCAGCCATTGTTTCTGCTAGCTTGTGATTTTTGCTTCCCATGGCACTATGGGGTATAAAAAGGCTACGTAAAATAAACTCAGAGATTCAGTATCAACTGGAAGCTCTCCGAATCTACCTCTCATCTCTTCTGTCTTTCCTAGAGTCATCCTCACTGCTCCCGCAGAGGCTATTCAAGTGCTGCTGGTGGGTCGGGCACACACGTACACATACTTCCACGAAAGGCTTGCTTAACACGCAGAAGGATGCTGGGTTCAATGCCCAGTGCCACACTCAGAAAAGAGACAGGATGAAGCAAAGTTAATCGGAATTCAGTTATACCTGGGGAATCTCTGGCCCCTGGCACACATATCCTGTTGTCCCACTATAGCTCAGTTATACCTGGGAAGCTCTGGCCCCTGGCACACATATCCTGTTATCCCACTATAGCTCAGTTATACCTGGGAAGCTCTGACCCCTGGCACACATATCCTGTTATCCCACTATGGCTCAGTTATACCTGGGAAGCTCTGGCCCCTGGCACACATATCCTGTTATCCCGCTATGGCTCAGTTATACCTGGGAAGCTCTGGCCCCTGGCACACATATCCTGTTGTCCCGCTATGGCTCAGTTATACCTGGGAAGCTCTGACTCCTGGCACACATATCCTGTTATCCCGCTATGGCTCAGTTATACCTGGGAAGCTCTGACCCCTGGCACACATATCCTGTTATCCCACTATGGCTCAGTTATACCTGGGAAGCTTTTGGTTCGTTTTGTTGGTGGTGGTAGATTTTTTTTGTTTGTTTGTTTTGTTTTTGTTTTTTGTTTTCATTTGGTTTAGTTTGGTTTTTGATAAGGTTTCTCTGTGTAGCCTTGGCTGTCCTAAAACACACTCTGTAGAGCAGGCTAGCCTCAAACTCAGAGATTCCACCCTCTTCTGTCTCCTGAGTGCCGGGATCAAAGGTGTGCACCGCTGTACCTGCTTGGTTATGGTGTTTTATTATAGCAATAGAAAAGTCGGTAATAGAGGCAACCCTGTCCTGAGGACTCTCCTTGGAGCTAGCTCAGGGCAGGGCTAGCCAGAGGGAGCACATCTGCCTGCAAGGGAGGACTGAAACTCCAGTTCAGACACAAGTTCCTTCTGGTGAACAGCTTTAGAACTAGATCTTGAGCTTTTCATAGTGGAGGTGGGCTTTCATCTCTCCTCCAATTTCAGCCCATCTCCTAAGTGATTTTCAGGTTCCCTCTTCACAGGTAGGGAGATGTTACAGTGGCCTTGATCAGGGCATTGTTGAGTCCCTCTTAAGGTCTGGTCAGTTGCTATTTTTTTTTTTTTTTTTTTTTGGTTTTTCGAGACAGGGTTTCTCTGTATAGCCCTGGCTGTCCTGGGACTCACTTTGTAGACCAGGTTGGCCTCGAACTCAGAAATCCACCTGCCTCCGCCTCCTGAGTGCTGGGATTAAAGGCGTGCACCACCACGCCCGGCTTTTTAGTTGCTATGTATTTTAATGTTAAATTCTGTGCCTGAAGGTCTAGTTGCCTAGGAGTGAATTTTCAACGGCTTCTGTTGTGCAAACCTTGTTTCTTAGTTTAAAGCTATTGCTTGAATAAAAATGGTTACAGCCAATTACTGGAGGGATTAGAGGTGGGGGGAGGGTATTGAGTTAGCTGGGGTTGGGGGTTGCAAAGGCAGGGAGTGAGAGAGACAGAGACAGAGACAGAGAGGGAGGGAGAGAGAGATAGGGAGGGAGGGAGGGAGGCAGGGAGGGAGGGAGGGAGGAGAAAGCCTTTGTGAGAGAAGATGGACCATGAACACATGGCCAGGAGAAACATCAAGTATTTTAGAGTCCACCATTGTGGAAGTAGCCAGGCTTGCCATTAGAAAACTAGATTAGTAGATTGCTGCCCTCCAGTAATTGTCAAAGCCAAATAAAATAACAATAGTCGAGACTCATTCATTTGTAAGCTAGAGGGGGGATAAATTCAAATTGGATCAACTCCAGGGATAAAACTACCTCTGGCCTCAGGTAGAGATTTAACATTCCAGGCTACCCAAAACAAAAGCTTTCATCCAGTAGAGCCTATCAACTCACTGGCTTTGGGGGCATAGCTCAAGACTGAGTCACCTTTCTTTAATTTGTATTTATTTGTCCGTGTATGCATCTGTGCTGCATGTGTGTGGATGCCCACAGTCTGTCTGTCTGTGCATCTGTGCCTCCTGTATGCAGATGCTCATGGAAACCAGAGCAGACTTCAGACCCCCTGAATGGGACATTGCAGGCCTTTGTGGGTTGCTCGGGAGGGGCTCCTGGGAACTGGGCTCTCCTCTGAGGAGCACTGAGCACTTTAGCTGCCGAGCCTTCTCTTCCAGTAGCTCCTCCTCCTTCTGCTCTGTCCCTTTCAGACCCTGCCCAGAGGGTAAGTGTGCTTTCCCCAGTAATTTGAGATTTTGGCTTTTTCATTTTTTCCTTGTGGCTACCTCCTATTTGCCATGGTAAACCCAGAAAGGGACAGTGTGGTGGTTTGAATAGCTTGGCCCATGGGAAGTGGCACTGTTAGGAGGTGTGGCCTTGTTGGAGGAAGTGCATCACTGTGGGGGTGGGCTCTGGGGTCCTATGCTCAAGCTCTGTCCAGTGCAGAAGAGACCCTGCTCCTGGCTGCCTGGGAAAGACAGACTCCTGGCTGCCTTAGGATCCAGATATAGAACTCTCAGCTTCTCCTCCTCTACCATGTCTGCCTGCACTCAGCCATGGTTCTCACCAAGACAAAAATGGACTGAACCTCTGAAACTGTAAGTCAGCCCCAATTAAATGTTCATTTTTATAAGAGTTGCCTTGGTCATGGTGTCTCTTCACAGCAATGGAAACCCTAAGACAAATGGCTCTCTCTCCTTTTCCTTATCCTCCAGGCAGCTAAGATGTACAGCTTTCCTTCCTTGTGCTTTTCCTTTTATTTATTTATTCATTTATTTTTGGTTTTGTTTTTTCATTTTTCCCAGACAGTGTTTCTCTGTGTCCTGGAGCTCAGTCTGTAGTCCAGGCTGGCCTCCAACTGGCAGAGATCCACTTGCCTCAGGAGCACCTGGATTAAAGGCATGCACCATTACTGCCCAGCTTTTTTCTCTTAAACCTGTTAGATTGTTCTCTAAGCTTCCCTCCAAACCTGTCCTTAAATTCTTTTAATAATGAGACAAAGAGCGGGGGGGGGGGGGTGATGACAGCAAGTACTCTGAAGCAGAGACAGGCAGATCTCTGAGAGCAAGGCCAGCCTGGCCTACGGAGTGAGTTCCAGGTCAGCCAGGACTGCACAGAGAAACCCTGTCTCAGAAAACGGGGGGGGGGGGGGGGGGGGGGGGGGAGAGAGGGAGAGAGAGAGAGACAGAGATAGAGACAGAGAGACAGAGAGAGAGAGAGACAGACAGACAGACACAGAGACAGAGACAGAAACAGAGAGAGACAGAGAGAACCTCAGTTTCCCCAGAAACAGAACTTTTGAAGCTTGTAACCTGGCCTTGCTCCCGGTCACATTTGCAGCCCCCTGACCTGACCACTATTCAAGAAGCAACAGGCTGATGTCCCTCTGCTATGAAGCCATCCCACTCCACCCTCCCAACCTGTGATGTACTAAAATTCCCAGAAACTGTAAGTCAAAACATATCCTTTCTCCTAAAGTTGCTTCTGACAGTTTTTCTGTCAATGACAAGAAAAGTGACTAAAGCCCCTGCTTGTAAGTGCAGCTGTGGCCTGTGACTACCAAGACATAGCTCCTTCCTTGTTGGGCTATTCAGGCACGACACTGGACACTGTATGTCCTGCATCTAAGGTTCATCCAGCTGCGAACCAAAAGCAAGAGGGTGAGGTGGGAAGATGGCCTAGCAGGTAAGAGCATTCATCATCCAATCATGAAGACCTGAGTTCAGATCCCAGTACCCACAGAATAAGCCAGCCGTCCAGGGCATACCTGTAACTTCAACTCTGGGCAAGGAGGGCGTAGGGATAAGAGAATGGCTAGAGCCTGCTGCCAGCCAACAATGTGAGGTTCAGGGAAAGCATTAACTAAAGGAACAGGCAGACAGTGGTAGTGGGCTGTGATGGTTTGTATAGTCTTGGACCAGGGAGTGGCACCATTTGGAGGTATGGCCTTGTTGGAATAGGTGTGACCTGGTTGGAGTAGGTGTGTCACTGTGGGTGTGGGTTTAATACTGTCACCCTAGGTGCCTGAAAGTCAGTCTTCCACTAGCAGCCTTTGGATGAAGATGTAAAACTCTCAGCTCCTCCTGCACCATGCCTGCCTGGATGCTGCCATGCTCCCACCATAATGATAATGCACTGAACCTCTGAACCTGTAAATCAACCCCAATTAAATGTTGTTTTTATAAGACTTGCCTTGGTCATGGTGTCTGTTCACAGCAGGAAAACCCTAAGACAGGGGCTGAGCATGCACAGACAAATAAACAAACAAACAAATAAATAAATAAATGCTATTCTAGTTTAGACCAGAGGCTTGAGCATAAGAAAATTTTGGTCTTGGAACCCATCCCCTGTGGACATCAAGGGCTGACTGAATTCTGTAGGACTGTGTCAGTAAAACTGGAGAGACGTCCTGAGAAACTTCTGATTTGCTTTTCCTTATTTAGGAATAGGGTCTATGATTTTGTACTCCTGATCCTCCTGGATAAACTTCCAGTCTGGGGTTATACAAATGAGTCACCAACCTGAGCTTTAAGTATTGCTGGGGATTGAACCCAGGTCACGGTGCGTATTTAGGTAAGCACTATGCCAACTGAGCCACATCCTTAGCCAGTTAGGTTGACTTTGAGAGGCCCAGGCAGCAGAGAACCACAGGGGACTCTGTCTGTGGCAGCTGAGAGCTGGTGGCTGTGATCTCAGACCTGCAGCCACAGCAGGTGGGTCCTGGCAAGAATATGTAAACTAAGGCCAAGACATAGGCTGGAGAGATGGCTCAGCACCGACCGCTCTTCCGAAGGTCCTGAGTTCAAATCCCAGCAACCACATGGTGGCTCACAAACACCCATAATGAGATCTAATGCCCTCTTCTGGGGTGTCTGAAGACAGTGAAAAGATCACTCCTGGAACTTTGGGAAGGTCATTGTATTAGTCAGGGTTTTACTGCTGTGAACAGACACCATGACCAAGGCAAGTCTTATAAAGAACAACATTTAATTGGGGCTGGCTTACAGGCTCAGATGTTCAGTCCCATTATTATCAAGGTGGGAGCATGGCAGTATCCAGGCAGGCATGGCACTGGCAGAGCTGAGAGTTCTATGTCTTCATTCAAAGGCTGCTAGTAGAAGACTGACTTCCAGGCAACTAGGGTGAGGATCTTAAGCCCACACCCACAGTGACACACCTACTCCAACCAGGTCACACC
>NC_034598.1:28744644-28745360 GCF_900095145.1 Mus pahari
AGGGTTTCTCTGTGTAGCCCTTGGCTGTCCTGGAACTCACTCTGTAGACCAGGCTGGCCTCAAACTCAGAAATCCGCCTGCCTCTGCCTCCCAAGTGCCTCCCTCCTGCTTCCTCGAGGTCCCAAGCCCAGGAACCTTAAATCCCGCCTCTCCCTCTCTTCTCCCCAGCTATTGGCTGCTGGCATCTTTATTTACCAATCAGAATTAACTGGGGGTAGGTTCCCAGAAGCTAGGAGTTACCGTCTCAAGTCAACTAATTTGGGAGACCCAAATTAGCATTAGAATACTAGCGGCTACAGTACGGTCAGTCCCAGAAAGATCCTGAACAAGGGAGACTAGTGGAGAAGTGTGCGTCAAAACTTAAAACAGCTTTAACCTGCAAAACTACGGAAGGCTTAGCTGGCTTAGCTTTGCCTGGGACGGGAATCCAGATCCAGCACGCCTTTACCAAAATTTGGATTTTCAGTTTTCCTACTCACCAGTGTAGCCTCAGAACAAAAGGAGGAGGAGACAAAGGGGCTCCTGCCCGACCCTCATTCATTCATTCATTCATTCACTCACTCATTCATTCCCTTTCAGACCAAAGAGAGCTGGATGTGGGAGACACATCTTCACAGAGCCAATCATAAGAAAACCCAGGGCGCTACCCAGGAGTCATGCACAGCACACTTCCCTTCACCAAGCACCGCAAAACCTGGGGTGTAGAGTCTTGCTGC
>NC_034598.1:28748525-28760839 GCF_900095145.1 Mus pahari
CCGCCTGCCTCTGCCTCCCGAGTGCTGGGATTAAAGGCCTGCGCCACCAGGCCCGGCTAATTTTTTTTTTTTTTTAAGACAGTGTTTCTCTATGTAGCCCTGGCTGTCCTTGAACTCACAGAGATTCTCCTGCCCCTGCCTTCTACGTGCTGGGATTAAAGCTCTGCACCCCCACACCAAACTGCTGACCTGTTGTTTTTGAGATGGGGCCTAGAGCCCAGGCTGACTTGATGCCTCCTGCATAGCACAGGTTTGCTCAAACTCACGGTGGTGCTCTCGCCTCTCAGCGCACAGAGCATTGGGATCGTGGGTGGCAGGCCTGTGCCATCACAATCAGACTTGGGGATTTTCTGTCCCACACCTGCCTCCCCCGTGTGAAGGATGGAACCCAGAGTTTGAGCGTGCCAGACAAGCACTCCATCACCGAGCCTCAGCGCTAGCCCTGATCCTTAACATTTGGTATTTTCTGAGGCTGGACAAACGGCTCAGTGATTAAGAGCATTTGTGCCTCTTACTAAGGAAGGACCCAGCTTCAGTTCCCAGCACCTACGTGGTGGCTCACAACCGGCTGTAACTCAGCTCCTGGGAGTCTGATGACCTCTCCTGGCTTCTGGACACACACGGTACATACACTTAAGGGCAACCATCCAGACACATAAGATAAAAATAAATGGTTTGAAAATGTGTACTTGTAGTGGAACCAATTTAAACGTATCCCTCGGTCTAGCTAACAAGTGAATGAAACTCGGAAACTCAGACTAATTTGGCTTTGACAATTACTGGGGGGTCACTCCTAATACAGTTTTCTTTTTTCTTTTTTGGTTTTTTTGAGACAGGGTTTCTCTGTGAAGCCCTGGCTGTCTTGGGACTCACTCTGTAGACCAGGCTGGCCTCCAACTTAGAAATCTGCCTCTACCTCCCAAGTGCTGGGATTAAAGGCATGTGCCACCACGCCCCGCCAATCCAGTTTTCTAACTGCTGGCTTGGCTACCTCCCCAGTGGTGTACCCCAAATACTTGCTGTTTCTCCTGGCCACTGCTTTGCACCCCCGGCCTCCCCCTGCCCAGGTCTCCTTCTGCTCTTCTGCCAACCCCAACCAGGTCACTTCAAACCCGCCTACTTCTAATCCCTCCAGTAGTTGTTTGTAGCCATTTTCATTTAACCAAGTTTTAAATTAAGGAACAAGGTTTGCACAACAAAAGCTGGTAAAGCCGAGAATTCACTCATGAGCCTAAACCTTCCAGGTGCAGAATTTAGCATTACAATGGTCTAGCAACTGAGCTATCTTATTCCAACTGGATCTCACCGTGTGCTCCTCAGTGTAGCCATTAACCTGGGGGGGGGGGATGACGGGTTCTTGAGACAAAATTCCTCAGCAATTAGCAGTGATTAGCCTGGGAGCCCTGTGGGTCTGCTTGTCTCCGCTTTCCTCGAACGGAGATGACAGGAACACATCACCAAGATCACTTTTTCTTTTTTAGCCAGTCTCACTATGTGTCTTAGCCAGGGTTTCTATTCCTACACAAAACATCATGACCAAAGAGCAACTTGAGGAGGAAAGGGTTTAATTCATCGTACTCTTCCACATCACTGTTCATCACCAAAGGAAGTCAGGGGACTGGCACTCACACAGGGCAGAAACCTGGAGGAAGGAGCTGATGTAGAGGGTGTTACTTGCTTGCTTCTCTTGGCTTGCTCAGCTTGTTATAGAACCCAGGACTGGGGATGGCACCTCCCACAATGGGCTGGGTCCTCTCTCTCTTGATCACTAATTGAGAAAATGCCTTCAGCTGGATCTCATGGAGGCATTTCCTCAACGGAGGCTCCTTTCTCTGTGATAACTCCAGCTGTGTCAAGCTGACACACAAAACCAGCCAGTACAGTATTTAACCCTGGCTGGGCTTAAAAGCATGGCTACCATGTCTGGCACGTCCAAGGTTTTTTTTTTTTTTTTTTTTTTTTTACTGGGGTTCTGGGTGTCAAACTTAGATCCTCATACTTGTATGACAAGCGTCAAAGCACCTTACCAACTGAGCTATCCCTCAGCTCCCTCCCCCCAACCCTACCCTCTGCTTTTTTTTTTTTTTTGAGACAAGGTCTCAATGTAGCCCTGGCTGTTCTGAAAAATGTAGACCATTCTGGCCTCAAACTCAGAGAGATCTGCCTGCCTCTGTCTTCCAAATGCTGGCCTCTAACTTGCTGTAGAGCCAAGGATGATCTTAAACTACTATTATCATCTTGCCTCTACCTCCTAAGTGCCAGGATTACAGGTGTGCATTTCTGTGTGTCTCCCTGAACCCTCTGTAGATGGTCTACCAACTGAGCTACATCATCAACTCATTCAATTGATTAAAAAAAAAAATTTTTTTTTTTCTGGGTGTGGTGGCACATGCCTTTAATCCCAGCACTCGGGAGGCAGAGGCAGGCGGATTTCTGAGTTCGAGGCCAGCCTGGTCTACAGAGTAAGTTCCAGGACAGCCAGGGCTACACAGAGAAACCCTGTCTCAAAAAAAACAAAACCAAAAAACAACAAAAACAACAAAAAAACCAAACCAAAACAAAAACCATTTTTTTATTTTATTGTATGCCTGTGTCTTTCTTAGGGTTTCTATTGCTATGATAAAATGCCATGACCAAAAAAGCAAGCTGGGGAGAAAAGGGTTTATTTGGCTTACACTTTCAGGTCCTAGTCCATCAAGGGAGGAAGTCAGGACTTCCTTAAGCACTGCTGGAACCTGGAGGCAGAGGCTGATGCAGAGGCCAGGGAGGGGCGCTGCTTACTGGCTTGCTCCTCATGACTTGCTCAGCTTGCTTTCTTATAGAACCCAGGACCACCATCCCAGGGATGGCACGACCCACAGTAGGCTGGGCCCTCCCTCACTGATCACCAACTAAGAAAATACCTTATAGCTGATCTCATGGAGGCATTTCCTCAGCGGAGGCTCCTCCTTCTCTGATGACTCTAGCTTGTGTCAAGTTGATGACACAAAACCAGCCAGCAAAGCATGAATGTGTGTGTGTGTGTGTGTGTGTGTGTGTGTGTGCTGGGAATCTAATATGATTTCATTAAAAATAACAGACTGGCAGAATTTCTCAGAAGGTAGGCACATCCACAAAGCTTGATGATTTGAATTCAATATCCAGGGCCCATGTAAAGGGGGAAGGAGATGACGGATTCCATAACGTTGTCCTCTGACCTCCACACTGGTGACTCCCAGGCAAGATGGCAGAATGCTAATTCCTTCCCAGTCTTCTGTGAACGAGGAACCAGGGAGACGGCAGAGAAACTGCCCTGTGAGCAGAGAAAGGGAGGACGAGTGATCGGGGAATCCTGACAGCGGTGACAGCCAAGCTAAAGGGCAAGGAGGAATAGAAGACCACCTACTCAGTGTGGAGGGCCAGACACTCTGCAAACAGGGGGGCAGCAGCCGGGTGGCATGACACGGCAGCCCTCGGGATAATAGACAGGCAGGCCTAGCCGATACAGAAACCCATGCTTTTGGGTCTGGTTTGGTTTTGAGAGAAAGGGTATCTCTGTGTAGCCCTGGCTGCCTTGGAACTTGCTTTATAGACCAGGCTGGCCTCGAACTCAGAGATCCACCTGCCTTTGCTTCCTAAATGCTTGGATTAAAGGCCTGTGCCACCAATGCCCAGCAAAACCTGTGGTTTTTATAAACAAATTTTCCCCCTCATTTTATTTGCTTATCTTTATTTTTATATAGGGTCTTACCATATAGCCCTGGGTAGACCAGGCTGGCCTCTGAAGTCTGCCTGCCTCTGCCTCCCACGTACTGCCATTAAAGGTATGTGCCACCACACCCTGCTCTTACCAACTTTAACTTTGGGGCTAGCAAGATGGTTTAGAGGTTAAGAGCAATGGCTCTTCTTTCAGAGGACCCAGGTTCAATTTCCAGCACCCGTGTGGCAACTTGAAGCTGTCTGTAACTCCAGTCCAAGGGGATCTGACACCTTTTTCTGGAGCCTCTGGGCACCAGGCATGCACCTGGTACACAGACATGTGTGCACGGGAAAACATCAATACACAGAAAGATAAGGAGCTGGAGAGATGGCTCAGCGGTTAAGGGCACTCACTGACTGCTCTTCCAAAGGTCCTGAGTTCTATTCCCAGCAATCACATGGTGGCTCACAACCATCTGTAATGGGATCTGATGTCCTCTTCTGGTGTGTGTCTGAAGATAGCTATGGTATACTCACATACATAAAATAAATAAATCTTAAAAAAGAAAAAGAAAGAAAAAGAAAATAAGAAGATTAATTTAGTTTGGAGTCACTGCAAGTGATGTCTTAGAGGAAATCCTACTATGTAATCTACAAATAGGAGCCATCTTGAGAAAGGGCCTGTGAGGGCTGGAGAGATGACTCAGTGGTTAAGAGCACTGACTGCTCTTCCCAAGGTCCTGAGTTCAATTCTGTAAGGGGATCTGATGCCCTCTTCTGGTTTGTCTGAAGAGAATGACAGTGTACTCATATACATTAAATAAATAAATAAATCTTTTTAAAAAAAAAAAAAAATGGTTCGGGCTGGCGAGATGGCTCAGTGGGTAAGAGCGCTGACTGCTCTTCTGAAGGTCCTGAGTTCAATTTCCAGCAACCACATGGTGGCTCACAACCACCCGTAAGGAGATCTGACGCCCTCTTCTGGTGTGTCTGAAGACAGCTACAGTGTACTTATGTATAATAGGAAGTGAACAGGGACTGAGAGAGCAGGGCTGACCAGAGCAAGCAGAGGTCCTAAAATTCAGTTCCCAACAACCACATCAGGAAGGCTCACAACCATCTGTACAGCTACAGTGTACTCATATACATAAAATAAGTAAATAAATAAATAGATGGATAGATAAATAAATAAGAGAGAGAGAAAGGGCCTACTAAGAACAGCCTCTCCCAGAGACTGAGGGGTGGGGCACAATTCGAGAAGGTTGTGAAAAGGGGAAATGATGCTCACAAATGTACTTAAAAAAAGTTTATGCAGCGAAGCCAGGTATGGTGGTGCACGCCTTTAATCCCCGCACTTGGGAGGCAGAGGCAGCTGGTATCTCTGTGAGGTCAAGGCCAGCCTGGTCCAGGACAGCCAGGGCTACACAGAGAAACCCTGCCTTGAACAAACAGAACAAAACAAAAGTTTGTGCAGTAGATGCAGATGGGAATGTAAATGGGGGGCATCCAATATGGAGGTTACCATGGTGACCCCACAAAAAGCTAAATACAGGAGTTGGCTACGTAGCTCAGTGGGTGAGGGCTTGCTGTGAGTGCAGGCAGCCTTGTCTGTGGGGCCAGGGAGACCGCAGAGTGGGTACAGGCTTGCTGCCAACCCGGAATCCCTGAGTTCAACCCCCAGAACCCACATGGTGGAACCAAAGAACCCGCTCTTGATGTGGGCTGTCGAGATGCCCCAGTGGGTAAAGACACTCTGCGGTGCCTGCTGCCAACACTTGAAGTCCATCACAGAATCCATGTGGTGAAGAGAGAGACCCGCAAACTGTCCCATGATCTCCACAAGGGTGCCGTGGCACGGGTTCACGTGCAGACACACAAAGGCACACACGCGCATGCGCGCATAAATGTAATTAGAATGATAAAAACAGAAGGTGTATGCTCCTAATCCCCAGGACTGGGGAGGTAGAGGCAGTGTCTGAAGTTTAAGGTCTTTTTGGCTAAATGGTGATTTCAAGGCCTGGGATGCTTAAGCCACACAATGAAGAGGGGGGGGGGGACGGAAGAAGAGGGGCGAGAAGGAAGAAGAGGAGGGAGAAGAGGAGGGGAGAAGGAAGAGGAAGGGGAAGAGAAGGAGCAGGAGGAGGGAGAGGAGGAAGAGGAGGATGAAGAAGGAGAGGAGAAGAAAGTAGATTAGGCAGCATAAAGCCCAGGCTGCTGGAGACCTTCCTCTCTGCCGTGCCAGGTTCAGCCGTCCGTTTACTCTCTGGTGCTTCCGTGATCCCTCCCTAGGTCGGGGCCACAGTCTGAGGCTCCAGTAAACTCTTGTCTGGCCCACATGGCCCTAAGGCTCCTGGGGCTAGTGGGTACACAGACAAAAGGCCTCTGGAATAATTGCAGTCCATATTACACAACATGCCCTGACCGCCCCCAGAAAATGACTACCCTGCTCTGCCTGCCCGCAGCTCCTACCTGTTGGGCGAGAACCGAGAGGAATTACCATGGCTGCCCAGTTGTGACCACCACTGCCCTCTTGACTGACAGATTTTAATATTGGAAAACCCAGAAAGAAGCTCTTCCCACTACTTCCCCCCCCCCTCTCCCCACCCTCCACTCCCTAATAGAGTTTCTGTGTAGCCCAGGCTGTCCTCTTGCCTTAGCCTTCCGAGTGTTGGGAGTTATAGATGAACACTATCAAAGTCAAATAGGCTCTGGGACTTATTTTTTTCTTCTCCTTATTTTCTGTAGTTTTATCTAACTTGATTTGTGGGTTGGTTTGTTTGTTGTTTCTCCAAGACTGGGTTTCTTTGTGTACCCAGAGCTGTCCTGGAACTCGCTCTGTAGACCAGGCTGGCCTTGAACTCCCAGAGATCCACCTGCCTCTGCCTCCTGAGTGATGGAATTGAAGGTGTGTGCCACCACTGCCGGCCAAGGAAAGTTTCTGCCTGTGAGTGCTGATATTTTATACCCAGCAATCTCAGATTAATAACCCAGTGCTTCTGAGAACGTGTACGGCTCTTGCAGAGGACCTGGGTTTGGTCCTTATCGCTCATAGGGGCAGGATGCAACCACCTGCATCCCCAGTTTGGGGGCCTCTCACTATGTAGCCCCAGCAGGCTTGAAATCTTGATGTCTTACACATCAAGAACAGGACAGACTGACGTACAGAGAGCAGGTAATGGGCCCCCAGACCTTAGCACAATTTTACTCCATGATGGAAGTACCACTCAAGCCGTGAAACTCAGCATGTACACAGCACCACCTGACAAAATAAAAATAAAGACCTAGGGCTGGGGTGATGGCTCAGAGGTTAAGAGCACCGACTGCTCTTCCAGAGGTCCCGAGTTCAAATCCCAGCAACCACGTGGTGGCTCACAACCGTCTCTAATGGGATCTGAAGAGAACAATGTTGTACTCATATACATTAAATAAATCTTTAAAAAAGAAAAAAAAAGAAAGAAAGAAAAATAAAGACCTAATCCATCAAAGTTCATAGTTCTGGGTAAGTCTCCATGAACTAACCTTGCTTTTTGGCTTCTGAAGCTCCTTTCTGGCTAATTGTTCTTGTTAACTGAAGTGTGCCAACAACCCAGGATATGTTTTTTGTATTGAAAAGCTCCCCCGAAGAAGGCTCAGGAATATACTGCGATCTTGAACACCCAGTATAGTCGCCAGCTGCCTAATCATCTCTTGCTTTTAGTTTAAACCCAAACATGAGGAGTCTTCTCTGGTGGCGACCCCACACGAGAGGGTGGCAAGAGATAAAATCATAGAGAAGGGCTGGAGATGTGGCTCAGTAAAAAGTACCAGCTGTTCTTCAAGATTACCTGGGTTCAATTCCCAGCACCTACCACAGCTTACAACTGTCTGTAACTCCTGTCCTAGGAGACCTGACACCTTCATACCGACACACATGCAGGCAAAACACTATTGTACATAAAATAAAAAAATAAATAAATAACTAAAAAAAAAGATCATGGAAGAAAATTAAAGGAGACTAAGATATAATCAGTCAAACAGAAAACTGGCTCCTTGAAAGAACAAGATAAATAAATCCCTAGCCAAACTAAAAGAGTTTATAATTATATAATTCATTACACTAATTATATAATTATAATTATTAGTAAAATAAGAAGTGAAAAGTTACAACAGATTCCAATGATATCTAGAACAGTGGTTCTCAACTTGTAGGTTGCGAAATGACCCTGAGACCATCAGAAAACATAGATATTTACATTATGATTCATAACAGTAGCAAAACTGCAGTTATGAAGTAGCAAGGGAAATAATTTTATGGTGGTGGTGGTGGGATCACCGCAACATGGGGAACTGTCTTAAAGAGTCATGGCATTAGGAAGGTTGAGAACCTTCTAGAGGATCGTTTGGGATGGTCTGAAAATGTATATATTCCCAAACCCAGGAAAAGAGCTGGACATAGTGGTGAAAGCTTGTAACAGTCACACTTGGGAGGTGGGGGCAAGATAAAAAAATTCTAGGCCATCACAGGCTACACTGCCAGTTTGAGGCCAACCTCATCTACATAATGAGTTCCAAGCCATCCAGGGATATAGTGAGACTCTGTCTCCATTTTTTTTTTTTTTTTGGTGTATTTCACTATATAAAATTTATTTTTTTATAAAAAATGTGTAACACCAGCACCTGCTTCTAAACCGACTTAATTAGGAACCCGTTGTCTTATAGAATATACATTGGCAGCTGGGCAGTGGTGGTGCATGCTTTTAATCCCAGCACTTGGGAGGCAGAGGCAGGCAGATTTCTGAGTTTGAGGCCAGCCTGGTCTACAGAGCTACAAAGTGAGTTCCAGGACAGCCAGGGCTATATAGAGAAACCCTGTCTCGAAAAACAAAACAAAACAAAACAAAACAAGAATATACATTGGCATTGAAGTAGTTCAAAGACTCAAGTTTTAAAAAATTAAAAAAAAAAATGAGCGTGTGAGAGCCGGGCAGTGCTGGTGCACACCTCTAATCCCAGCAGTAGGGAGGCAGAGGCAGGGGGATTTCTGTGTCTGAGGCCAGCCTTGTCCGCAGCATGAGTTCTAGGACAGCCAGGGCTACATAAAGAAGCCCTGTCTTGAAAAAACACCATCGACCACAAAAATGCCAAAAATTGTGTGTGTGTGTGTGTGTGTGTGTGTGTGTTTAAGCATGTGCATGAGTGTGCAGTGCCTGTGCAGGTGTGTAGAGGCCTTGAGCTGGTATTAAAGGTGGTCCTGAGTTGTTCGATGTGGGTGCTGGGAACCAAGCTCAGGTCCTTTGTAAGAATACAAAGCTCTCCAGTGCCAGGCCACCCCTCCAGCCTCACTGAAACCATTCAGGCTAAGCCTCCCGAGCGCTGCGATTACAGATTTCCCCAGACTTTTGTTTGTTTGTTTGTTTGTTTTTAAGACAAAATTTCTCTGTGTAGCCCTGGCTGTCCTGGAACTTGCTCTGTAGACCAGGTTGGTTTTGAACTCACAGAGATCTGCCTGACTCTGCCTCCTGAGTGCTGGGATTAAGGATATGGGACACTACTACCCAACTATTTTATCTTATAATTAATTAATTAATTAATTAATTAGGTTTTTCAAGATGAGGTTTGTCTGTATAACCCTGATTGTTCTGTAATTTGCTCTGTAGAGCAGGCTGGTCTTGAACTTAAGAGATTCTCCTGCTTCTGCCCCCCTCCCCCCCGAATGCTGAGATTAAAGGGGTACATCATCGCTGCTTGGCTGATCCCCCACATTTTAAACTAAGACAACATTATGTAAGAAATGCTGAGGGTCAGAAGAATGGGTCAGTGTGTGCCAGCACTGCCTTAGTTAGGGTTTCTAATCGCTGCGATGGATGAAACACCATGACCAAAAGCAAGTTGGGGAGGAAAGGGTTTATTTGGCTTACACTTCTACATTGTAGTCCATCATTGAAGGAAGCCAAGATAGGAACTCACACAGGGCAGGACGCTGTAGGCAGGAGCTGAGGCAGAGGCCGTGGAGGGATGCTGCGTACTGGCTTGCTATGTCTCCTTTCTTAGAGAATCCAGGAGCACCTGCCCAAGGGTGACCTCACCCACAGTGGGCTAAGCCTACCCAATCAATCACTAATTAAGAAAACGCTCCTGCAGGCTTGCCTATAGCCCAGTCTTATGGAGGCATTTCTGAACCGGGTACCCTCTTCTCTGAGGTCTTTAGCTTATGGCTAAGTGGGCTGACAAGCCTGAGAGCCACCCGTGTTCTAACCCTGGACCCCACATAGTGGAAGGAGGGAACCGGCTGGTGCAAGCTGTTCTTTGACATCGCAAGCACCCACCAGGACTCACACATGCTCACAGAGAAACCAACAAGTCATGAACACACCCCGGCTCTGGGGTCTGTCATCAGAGGCTGGGCATGGTGGTGCGCCTTTAATTCTAGCACTCCAGGGGTAGAGTCAGGCAGATAGATCTCTGTGAATTTGAAGCCAGCCTGGTCTACACAGCAAATACCAGGACAGCCAGAGCTACACAGAGGAAACCTTGTCTTGTAAAGCAAAAAAAAAAGGGCTGCTATCAGACTCGGCTGCAAGCTCCTCTGCTGGCTGAACCATCTCACCAGCACTTTTCTTTTTCTTTCTTTCTTTCTTTCTTTCTTTCTTTCTTTCTTTCTTTCTTTCTTTCTTTCTTTTTCTCTTTTATTTTCTTTATTCTCTAGACAGAGACTTAGAATGTAGCCCAGGCTTTCCCTGACCTCATGACAACACCTCTTGCCTCAGCTCCTGAGTGCTAGGCTTATATATGAAATATATGTATGAAATATATGATATATATGAAATATATACATGAAATATGTATTATATATGATAAATATATATCGATATATATGAAAGAAAAAAGGAGGGGGGAATGAGGATTTTAAAAAATGGCAGTAGAGGGCTGGAGAGATGGCTCAGTGGTTAAGAGCACTGGCTGTTCTTCTGAAGGTCCTGAGTTCAAATCCCACCAACCACATAGTGGCTCATAACCATCTGTCAAGAGATCGGACGCCCTCTTCTGATGCGTCTGAAGACAGCTACAGTTTACTTAGATATAATAATAAATAAATATTTTTTTAAAATGGCAGTAGGGGGCTGGAGAGATGGCTCAGTGGTTAAGAGCATTGACTGCTCTTCCAGACGTCCTGAGTTCAAATCCCAGCAACCACATGGAGGCTCACAACCATCTATAATAAGATATGGCACTCTCTTCTGCTGAATCTGAAGACAGCTACAGTGTACTCATATACATAGAATAAATTTTTAAAAATCTTAAAAAAAAAAAAAAAAGGCAGTAGGAATCTGCCTAGAGCTTGCCAATTCCTTTGGTTTTAGTCCCTCTTGTGGTCATTCTGAGGTACTGTTGGTGATCGCGTCAAAACACAAAAATCCTGTAACAGAGGTAGAGTGTGTTGGTTACATGCCTCTACAATCTCAGCACTTGGGAGGTGGAGGCAGGAGGATTAGAACCTCAAAGTCATCCCTGATTACGTAATGAATTCAAGGCCAGCCTGGGCTATGTCTGTCTCAAAACCATGACACTCCCCACAGCCACCCCTCAGACCAAACTAAACAAACCTACATTCCCAAGCTTAGCGATGTCATTCAACATCCCTTGTGCAGACGGATGGTAAACTGAGGCATGAGGCGACACAGCTGGTGAGCTGTCTGGGGTCTGAAGACCACATGCTTCCTTTTCCCTTTGTCAGTACCGAGGGCTGAACCAAGGGCCTCCAGTATGTAACACAGTGTATCACCCTAGAAGTTTGAAATTTTATGTAAAAGATCTCCCAGTTTAAAAATAGTGTCAATAGCTGGGTGGTGTTGGCACATACTCCCAGCACTCGGGAGGCAGAGACATGCGGACATCTGTGAGTTTAAGGCTGCCCTGGTCTACAGGGCAAGTTCAAAGACAGTCAGGGCTACCCAGAGAAACTCTGTTTTGTATCTAAAATTCATGATTGCTTGGACGCATGGCTTGTTCTATTTTATTTGACACATGGGTAAGAGATTCAGTCTCTTTTTTATACTCCTTGTTTTTGAGATGGTCTCACTATGCAGCCCTTGCTGGCCTCAAACTCACAGAGATCCACCCACCTCTGCCTCTTGAGTACTGGGATTAAAGGTGTGCGCCACCGTCTGGCTATCAACTCCTTTTACACCTCCACGCTGTCTAGAAATTTTTGCTGAACCAGGAATGAGATCGTGAACACTGTTCTCTATTTAAAGTTCACTTCCTTCTGCCGAATACTTACCTGGCAAGCTTGAGCCCATATAGACTCGTATGTGCATACCCTTGGAGGCCAGAAGAAGACAGCAGATTCCCTGGAATTGGGATTTACCGATAGTTATGAGATGCCATGTTGGGGCTGGGGGTTGAACTCAGGTCCTCTGGAAAAGCAACAGTCAGTGCTCTTAACCACTGAGCCATCTCTCCAGCCCCTGAATATGTGTGTGTGTGCATATGGTAGATATGTAAGCTGGGAGTTAGATACAGACTGAGATAATCTTATTAAGACTGTTCATTTTGTGCCGGGTGTAGTGGCGCACACCTTTAATCCCAGCACTTGAGAGGCAGAGGCAGGCAGATTTCTGAGTTCGAGGCCAGCCTGGTCTACAGAGTGAGTTCCA
>NC_034598.1:28760850-28762047 GCF_900095145.1 Mus pahari
TCTGAGTTCGAGGCCAGCCTGGTCTACAGAGTGAGTTCCAGGACAGCCAGGGCTACACAGAGAAACCCTGTCTCGAAAAACCAAAAACCAAACCAAAAAAAAAAAAAAAAAAAAAAACCAACCCACACACAAAAAAGGACTGTTCATTTTGAGCACATGGTGAGTCCAAACAGGAAGGAGTCCACATGACCTATTTATGCTCCCGTGGCCCAATCAGAAAATTGCTCTTTCATTTGGGGAGGGACCATAAGTGCTCTGTGACTAACTAGCTCACGACCCATCATGGACCCATCCTTACTACCTATGGGCAACTTAACTCCTGTCTCAAATGCAATGGATTCTGGGATTGCCCACAGAGTATGAGCCCCAAGACCTTGGAAGTATTCATTAATATTTCCTAATAGATTGATATCACTGCCCAGGTGACACCTGCTGCTTGTGGAACCAAGGGGAGCTTTAATCATGCCAGACTCCACCACGAGACTCCTTTTTAATTAGTCTAGAGGAGAACCCATTGTATTGAAGTTTGCCAACAATTACACAGCTTTGAAGTGATTCCAAATGCTGACAAAGGGCTGGCGTGTAGGTCAGCGTGAGGTATGCTATTAGCAAGGCATGGGGCTTTAATTCCCACCCTGGGGGAAAAAGAGAGAATAAACCAAGAAATACTTAAACACTCCAACGGTTTGTTCTGATAGGAACAATGACGCAGTATGTTCTCCCTGAGAACCCACAATCTTAGGGGTGTTTGGTCACCCTTCATGAACCACATGTTAAGTCTCAACTTGCAAGTTGTGTCCTAGCAACTGCATCACATGGTTCCAAGCACCTTTAACTCCAGTTCTGGGGGATCAAACATCCTTTTCTGGCCTCCTCGGACACCTGCATGCACATGGTGAGTATATATATTCACACACACACACACCACACAGAGACACACACAGACACATATACACACACAGACACACACTCAGACACCCCCCCACAGACACACAGACACATAGACACACACACAGACACACACACACACACACACATGTGGACGTTGTACATCGTGGTGCGGAGCCTAGTGCGCACCACGATGTACAACGTCCACAAGCAGGGTACTGTTGGTGATCGCGTCAAAACACAAAAATCCTGTAACAGAGGTAGAGTGTGTTGGTTACATGCCTCTACAATCTCAGCACTTGGGAGGTG
>NC_034598.1:28762119-28767571 GCF_900095145.1 Mus pahari
TTTTTTTTTGGGTTTTTCAAGAAAGGGTTTCTTTGTGTAGCCCTGGCTGTCCTAGGACTCACTCTGTACACCAGGCTGGCCTCAAACTCAGAAATCCACCTGCCTCTGCCTCCCAAGTGCTGGGATTAAAGGCCTGCGCCCCCACGCCCGGTTTAGAAGTGCATTTTCAAATCTGAGAATCATTCTGGTCCACTATCCTTCCTCATAAATCAAGGAAACACGAGTTTTAAGGAGTCAGTGAAGCCGTGGATTTGATCCCTAGCATCACATAAACTACACCGGTTTGCTTGCTAGTAGGGATTACATTATGTGATTACACCTGTAATCCAAGCACTCAGGAGGTCGAGGCAAGATTAAACATTCAAGGTCCTTCTTGAAGATGTGTTTAGGCTAGTTTAGGATAAGTAGGACTGTTTCTAAGAAGGAAGAGGGGCAATAGAGAGATGGCCAGCATTTAACAACACTAGCTACTCTTACAGAGGACCCAGATTTATTTCCTAGCACCCATTTCATGGCTCACAACCATTAACTCCAGTTCCAGGGGATCCTACACCCTCTTCCAGCCTTTGTGGGCACTGCATGCAGACGGTACAGAGACATACAGGCAAAACATTCATTCACATAAAATACAAATAAGTCTTTAAAAAATTGTAGAAGCTGGGTGATATTGGCCCGTGACTTTACGTCCAGCAGTCAGGAGACAAGAGGCAGGTGGATCTGTGAGTTCAAGACCAGATTGTGCCTTGATAGCCAGGGCTGTTACACAGCAAAACCCTCACAAAAACAAAACAACAACAACAACACAAAACAACAAACAGGGCTGGAGAGATGGCTCAGCAGTTAAGAGCACTGACTGCTCTTCTGAAGGTCCTGAGTTCAAATTCCAGCAACCACATGGTGGCTCACAACTNTCTGCAATGAGATCTGATGCCCTCTTCTGGTGTGTCTGAAGACAACTAGAGTGTACTCATATATAATAATAAATAAATCTTTAAAAAAACAACAAACAAACAACAACAACAACAGACCCAAAAGACCCCAAAACCCAAACCGAAAGAAAAGAACAGAAAAGAAATGAAAAAAAGAAAGGAAGGAAGGAAGGAAGAGAGAGAGAGAAAGAAAATGAATACCCATTGGTCAAATAAGGCCTACCAACTGGTGAGGCTGGAGAGTGAGTTAAGAGCTCTGGCTGCTCTTGCAGAGGACCTGGTTCAATTCCCAGCCCCTACATAGCACCTCACAGCTGGCTTTATCTTCAGCCCTGCGGGGATCCCACAGCCTCTTTTGACTTCTTCAGGCAAAACTTGTATACATTTAAAATAATATAAAACAAAACTGGGGTTGGGGGTGACTCTCAGTCGTAGAGCACTGTGGGATGGCTGAGGTCTCACACACCCAAGCACTGCCCTCCTCATCTAAGGTTTTAGAACAGTTAGGTAGTGGTACATCCCCTGCGTCTGCAGAAGTAACACCGTTTCGTTCTGCACACTCCGTACCTAACCGTGGCATCAGCTGCCTTCACCGTCGCCCTGGTTATGAGTTGTTACTGTAGCAGCCCCTGGAGACGGAGTTGTCGCTTAGGTGGTAGGATATGCCTAGCGCTGGAACGCCTGGGTTCCGCCCCCCAGCATAAATCCCTAACAGTGGCACAGACATCAAGTCCTGGGGACCATCCTGTGCTACATAGTGAGCTTTAGGCCAGCCTAGGCTATGCAAGACCAGTCTCCAAAACAACCAAACCAAACAGAGAAACAACAACGACAACAAAACAGCTTTGAAGAATTACATAACTTTTTTCCCTTTGATAGATCCTGCTCTTGGGCACTGGTAACTTTAGCAACCAGAACAGAAAGGGATTGTGTCCCATTTTATAGGTGGAGGGATGGAAAGGGGGCAGTTAAAAATCTGCTCGCTTCCTACTGGATCTCAGGCTACAAGGGATCAGCAAGATCCTGAGAACTCAGTGGTGGGGACCCAAGTCGAATTCAGACTAAAATCACAGAACGTTGGACATGGCTCAGTTAATAAGGGTGCTTGCAAGCAAGGTTGACCATCTAGTGTGATCCACCTGAAGGTTGCCACAAAACACTCAAAACAAAACAAAACAAAAAAAAACAAAACAAAACAAATAGAAACAAACAAAAATCGCAAAAATCGCAAACTTCCACCGGAACGTTCGTTGGTGTCCAGATCCCGGGAAGAGAAACGGTTGCAGGTAATTTCTGGAGCTCAGGGATTGCTTTCCGGACGCCGCTGAGGCTCGGAAGAATCTTAAAAGGGAAGGCGGGAGCTGACACCATTTGCATGGAGCTTTGGGGCGCGCTTGGAGGAGACAGGTGGGAGAGAGGTGGATGTCAGTGGCTTGTGGGCTGGCCAATGTCTTGTCCGCTCTCAGAGCTTCTGAGGTTTGTAGTCACTTATTTCTAGGTTCAAAGACGAATTTCACGTAAACACCACTTTTAGCCGCCACGCCTAAAAATGCAGAGACAGGAGAATGGCCTGAAGCTAGAGAATATCCTGGATTAGCAGAGTGGACGCGGGTCTAGGATACAAACCCAAAACCTGCAGCGTTTAGGGAGGCACGAGAGTCTCGGAAGCCGGAAGTGCTGGCATTCCTTTTATGCAGTAGCGCTATGCCTTATGGGAGTTGTAGTCCAAGAGTGAGCCACACTTGGGGGTTGGAGGCGTCTGCACGGTGTTGGACGCCACCTAGAGGTTAGCTGAGTCTTTCTGCATCTTAAAATCAAAGAGCTTTCAAGTCGGTTAATAATTTTTATGTGAGTTTTACTTATACTTTGAGATACTGTGGTAAATGGTTTGTTGTTTTGAGGCAGGATCTTCTAGCTCCAGGCCTGCATGGAACTTGCTGCAGTCCTCCTGCCTCAGCTTCACAAAAGCAAGGATTGTAGGTATGAGCAAGCCACAACACCCAGCTTTAGCGTTAGGGTTTGTTATCTATATCTACCCCTCAGGGGCCTGCAAGATGGCTCAGCTTGTATAGGCACTTGCCACCATACCTGAGTTTAATCTATGGGACCCAGAAGGAGAAGGAGAAGGGGGAGGAGGAGGAAGAGGAGAAGGAGGAGGGAGAGGAGGGGGAGGGAAGGGGAGAGGGGGAGGAGGAGAAGAGAACTTAACTTTCACAGGTGGTGACCCCCACATTTGCATACCCACCCAAATAAATGATAAAAATATAACAAAATGGTTCTATACCTCCAGAAAAATGTAAGTGCAGGTGCACCTAGCTATGTAAAATAGGTGCTCAGAGAAGCCAGAGAGTTTTGAGTGTCTTCCTGTATGGATATCCATCATTTATTTATTTTTGAGATAGGGTCTCATTATGGAGCTTGGGCTGGCCTGGTACTCCTTATCTAGACCAGGCTGGCCTCGAACTCAGAGATGTCCCCAGTCCTCTGCCTCCCCAGTGCTAGTATTAAAGTATGGGCCACCTAGCTTCTTCTCATATTTTGAGATAGCCTCTCAATGAGATGAACTTGGAGTGCACCGCTTTGCCTAGGCTGGCGAGCCATCGAGCTCCAGGGATCTGCCTGTCTCTGCACTTCAGTACCGAGGTTAGAGACAGTTAATGGCGTGGGCAGTGTTCTCACAGACTCTAGAATCACCGGAGAGATGTGTCTCTGGGCATGGGGGAATTATCTTAATTAAATTTATTGAGGTGGGAAAACCTACTTGACCGCTCGCTGTGCGAGTCAACACCTTGGGTGGACCCCGGACTGAATACATGGAGAACGGGAGCTAAGAAGTACCTACCATGTGTGGAGAGATGGCTCAGAGGTTAGGTGCACCAACTGCTCTCCCAAAGGACCCAGGTTCAATTCCCGGCACCCACATGGTGGATCACAATTGTCTGTTAACTCCAAGATCAGACACCTTCGCACAGACATCCATGCAGGTAAAACACCAAGGCACATAAAATAAAAATGAATAAATTGAAAAGGTTTATTTAAAAAAATACAAATTGACAGAGATCCACCTGCCTCTGCCTCTTGAGAGCTGGGGTTAAAGGCATGCACCACCATGCCATATATATATGTAAATTATATGTAATATAACATATATTTATAATATATATTAAATATATATTAGCTCTCCTGTATCTTAGGCTATTCTCAAACCTGGGATAAGATTAGGTTATAGGTTTGTACCATCATACTTGGATGCTTCATCTGTTTATATTTAATTTGTATCAGTTTTAATTATGTGTCCGTGTCCGTGTGTGTGTGTGTGTGTGTGTGTGTGTGTGTCTGCATGTGGGTGTGTGCACGTGAGTGCATGTGTCCTAGGAAGCCGGGAGGTGTCGGATCTCCTGGAGCTGGAATTAGCGAGGTCCTGGGCGCTGGAAACTGAACTGAGGCTCTCTGGAAGTGCAGCCAGTGCTTTTAACCGCTAGCCATCTCCCCAGACCCTGATTTCAGAATCAATGATCTCAGGGTGGCGCACGCCTTTAATCCCAGCACTTGGGAGGCAGAGGCAGGAGGGTTTCTGAGTTCGAGGCCAGCCTGGTCTACAGAGTGAGTTCTACAGAGAGTAGTCAGGGCTACACAGAGAAACCCTGTCTCGGAGAAACCAAAAACAAAAACAGAATCAATGATCTCTTCTAGGTCTCCTCTCCTTCTCCCCTCCCCCTTCCCCTTTCCTTCTCTCCCCTCTCTCCCTTCCCTTCTCCTCCCTTCCCTTACCCCCCTCCCCTTACCCTTAGCCCTTACCTAGTGCCTGGCTGGTGGCAGTCAAAAATACTGACCACCGGGCTACATCTACAACTGCCCCAAATTACATGCTATTTTAGACACTTGGAAAAAGTATCCATTCTTTCTATTGAACAAATCTTAAAAACTTGCTTCACATTTTCTTTTGTCTCTTAAAAAAATAGGTTAAAAAAAAAAGAACTAGCCAAGTAGCAGAGGTACAATAAATTAGTAATAGTTTTACAATAAATTGTCAAAACTGACCTCCGATCAGTTGATAGGAAAAAAAAAATCACCATGTCAATACTGAAACTCCACTGAGGCACATAGGACCTCACAGAGACTGTGACAGCACACACAGGGCCTGTATGTGTTCAAGCCAGATGAGGTCACAGCACTGAGAGGGGAAGTAGAGATGGCCTCCCATCCCTAACCAACAAGCCATCTCCAGTTGACATCCATTTACCAAGGAAAAAGTAGTTCTCTCTAGCGGGGTCTCACTGGGAATATTGGGCACACTTAAGGGTAGGCCCCGTGCCCAGCAGGAAACGGGTAACACAAAACAAACTCAATGGTATTTTTTTTAAAGCCTTTTTACTTCATATTGCATAAAAGAAATTACTGGCCTTGTGCTGGAATGTTACAGTTTCCCAGTTTGTGTTTTTAATTTTATAGCTTTTGTTTGCATGTGTTTCCATTATTTTTCTCTTTATTCTTTTTTTTTTTTTTTTTTTTTTTTTTTTTTT
>NC_034598.1:28768061-28769502 GCF_900095145.1 Mus pahari
TACAGATGGTTGTGAGCCACCATGTGGTTGCTGGGATTTGAACTCCGGACCTTCGGAAGTGCAGTCGGGTGCTCTTACCCACTGAGCCATCTCACCAGCCCTCTTTATTCTTTTATTTTAGTTCTTTTTTTTTATTTGTTTTCTAACGAGAGAAGGAAAAAAAAAGGGGCGTGATGTTGTGTGAGTGAAGAAGAGGGGAGACTCTGGAAGGAGTTGGGACCCGGGGAGCCCTAATCAGAATATATATTGTATGAAAAAAAATTCAATGAGAGCAAAAAGTAAGGAGCAAGCCAAACCAAACCAAAACAACGTCAACGACAAACAACAGCATCACCAGAAACAAAAAACCCACAACAGCAACAACAAACCCCAAACTACAGATCCCAGCAGCCCCGCATGGCAGGCTCGCTCCGGGCAAACAGCCAATGAGAAGCTGTGTTTGCAAAGGGCTGGCTTGACGTCTGGGTGCTCGCCGGCTTGGAAAGTCCTGCTAAAATGTAAAGAGCTCTGCTGTCGCCCCGGAGCTCACAGGGCCCGTGGCGTCGGAGAGGACTGACTCATCCGCTGTAAATGGACGCGATACTGAACTACAGGCCCGAGGGCAGCGAGGACTACTACGCCTTGCTGGGATGCGACGAGCTCTCCTCGGTAAGCAGGGTTGCAGGTTCTCACCAGGTCGCCTTTGAGATCAGCCACATCTCCTGGAACTCCAACCTCGCACCATTTGAAAGGAGTTTCGGCTTGGAGAAAATGAACGATTAAAATGCTTGCCGGTTAATTTGAGGATAGGACTCCGAACTTCAAAGTATTAGATGGGAGAGGGACCACATACAGACAGTTTTTATTTATTTAGAGCAGCGGTTCTCAACCTGTGGGTTGCTTACGGACTTGGGGTCGCATATCAGATATCCTGAACATCAAATATTTTTTATTACAATCCATAAACGCAACAAAATTACAGTTATGAAGTAGCAACGAAATAATTTTATGGTTGGGGGTCACCGCAACGTGAGGAACTGTACTAAAGAGTCGCAGCATTAGGAAGGTTGAGAGCCACTGCCTTAGTAAGGGCTGCGATGTAGAACTCTGGAGGCGGGGCCTGTCTGTAGTCTCCTCGTTCAGAGAAAAGCCCAATGGATTTTATAGTACCATTATAACCTCAAATGGTATTAAATAGCATTATAACTTCAAATCAAATCAAGTTAGATGTCATATCTGGCGGGAGATTTTTCTTTAAAGAAAGTAATGCTTCCCTTAGACATCATATACTTGAGACAAATGTGTTATTCTTTTAAAGATTTTAAAGACTTATTTTTTTGTTTATGTGCATACATGAATGCCTGTATGTATGTATGTATGTATGTATGTATATATGTATGTATGTGCATTTGGTCTCTATTTGGCTGAGTAGGGATACTTATTCTGTCCTATAGCCTGCATT
>NC_034598.1:28770174-28790387 GCF_900095145.1 Mus pahari
TGGTAGTCTGTTTCTCTAGATAAACCACATACTGTGGAGCTAAATTCTTGTCTCATTTCAGATTTTCTCCTTAGACAAGTTTTTAGAATTAAAATTCTGGGTCAAAGACTAGAAATAGAGGATATATATATATATATATATATGTATATATACATTTATATGTATATATACATACATATACATATGTACATTATATATTTAGCATATATGTACACTGTATATTTCATATATATGCACACATATATACATTATATATTCCACACACAAATATAATTATGTATTTCATATATAATGTATACTTCATACACATTACATATGCCTGCAAATATATATTGTATGTATACTTGAATTCACTTTTAGAAATGTGCACCTACTTAGTTAAGATTCAGGAGACCATCGGTGTTTATGTCTTTGAACCTCCCTTCACCCTCTGCAGGTTTTGGTTTATTTGACTGTGAGTAAAGTTAAACATGCTTTCTGTTTACCACCGGCATGGTAGGCAGCTGTGCAGACAGATCACTAGATATCGGATCAGGAAGGGAGGGCTTAGTGGGCCATGACGTAAGGGTTTTGGCTGTCCACAGTCTGCGTTCAGCACTGGGCATGTGGGATACGGACAGCAGGAGAGAGAGAGGCTATGTTGAAAGCAAGCTAGCCACCTTTCCTGGTTTACTCACGGTCAGCCCTGCAGGAGGTGTTTAACCCTGTGACAGTAAAATGGTAAAGTATTGAGAGATAGATACACGCTATTTTTTTTTTTTTTAAATGAAATTGGCAAGACTGGAGAAATGTAAAGCAGGAAGTAACAGTAACATGTTAGCACTGTTGGGGGGGGGTTACAGTTTGCTACTGTAGACTGGTACCATAATGCTTAAAAAGTATTTTTACATGAATGTTTGTATATAGGTATGTATATATGCATGCATTCCACGTCATGCAGAGGTCAGAGGGCACGTTGTGGGGATTGGCTTTTTCCTTCCACCATGTGGGTCTGGGGCATTGAATTCAGGTCATCGGGCTTGGTGGCAATTGCTTTTACCCACCGAACCATGTCATTGATGCCAGAATGTTGCTCTTCTCTCTCTCTCTCTCTCTCTCTCTCTCTCTCTCTCTCTCTCTCTCTCTCTCTCTCTCTCTCTCTCTCTCTCTCTCTCTCTCTCTCCTTGCTTCTTTTTTTCTTTCCTCCTCCTCCACCTCCTTCTTTCATTTTTTAATTTTTTTTTTTTTTTTGAGACTGTGTCTCTCTACATAGCCCTGGCTGTCTTGGACCTCACTAGGTAGCCAAGTCTGGTCTCAATTTCACGGAGCTCCGCCTGCTTCTGCCTCCCAAGTGCTGAGCTCACAGGCATGTGCCACCACGCCTGGTCCCAGGGCGTCTTCTAATATGATGTGAATTAGAAAAAACCCAAAAAACAGAACATCCATAACAATAAAATTCCAACCATCTTTGACAGATAGGTATAATTTTATGCGTTTGCATTAGTTAATCTTCTCAGAACATAGACATAAATATGGGCAAAATGTATCTTAAAGGGGTAAAAAGGAGAACAATATTTTCTATTCTGTATTGATAGGAACTTTATACAAAGAGGGTTTGGGGGTACGAATAAGATGGTAATTTACAAGTGTTTACTTGGGGGCACAGGAGAGTTGGCTCAGTGGTTAAGAGCACTGGCTGCTCTTGTAGAGCCTCGTTCTTAGCATCCACACTGTGCCTCATCGCTGTCTGGAACTCCAATGCCTGGGAATCCGGTGCCCTCTTCTGAGTATGTCATGGGCACAGGCCATGCAGGCAAAACATTCACACGCATACAATAATCAGGTACTTCTTTAAAAATGTTCATTTGCTGGGCTTGATGGCATGTGCCTTTAATCCCAGCACTCAGGAGGCAGAAGCAAGCTGATCTCTTGGAGTCTGAAGTCAGTTTGGTCTACAGGTTGAATTCCCGGCCAGCCAGGGCTACCCAGTGTGACCCTGTCACATACACACACAAAGTATACGATTACATTTTTGGCCTGAACTTCCTATTTAGCCAAGGATGACCTTGATCCTCTGGTCCTCCCTTTTCTGCCTCAGAGTGTTGGAATTGTCTGCATGGTTATCTCCACTTGAAGACATTTGATTCTCTTACGAAGTACATCTGTGCACATGTGTGTGTAAAGGCCAGAGATTGGTGTTGGCATCTTATTTTTTTGAGATAGTCTCAGCTCACCAAAGTCAGCTAACTGGCTGGCCAGTGAGCTCCAGATTCTCCTGTCTGCACCCCTTCCACTGGGATCACAGAGTCGGGTTTCCAGGCCTGGCTTTTGCATAGGTACTAGGCACTAAACTTGAGTTCTCTTCAAGCTTGCATGTGACAATGTTAATGGTTCTCAATCTTCGAGGTCAAGACTCCTTTGGGGATTAAATGACCATTTCACAGGGGTCACCTAAGACATTTAGAAAACACAAATATTTACACTATGATTAGTAACAGTAGCAAAATTATAAAGTAGCAGTAAGATAATTTATTGGAGGTCAGCACGACATGACGAACTATATTAAGAGTCGTAGGCAGCATTAGGGGGGTTAAGAATCACTGGACTAGCTGGGCGTGGTGGCCAGCACTCGGGAGGCAGAGGCAGGCGGATTTCTGAGTTCGAGGACAGCCTGGTCTACAAAGTGAGTTCCAGGACAGCCAGGGCTACACAGAGAAATCCTGTCTCGAATCGCCCCCCCAAAAAACAACAACAAAAACAACAAAAAAACAAGAATCACCGAACTGAGCAATTTCCTCTGTCTATCTCTTCATTTGAAATCCTGATTTTTTTGTTTTAGGTTGAGCAAATCTTGGCAGAATTTAAGGTTAGAGCTCTGGAATGTCACCCCGATAAGCATCCTGAAAACCCCAAAGCTGGTAAGAATCTACCAATGGCTGTTTCTTAAGAGGATAAACAACATATAGGCATGTTGTATGACAAAACTTTTCCTGGGACATGCTACGCAGCTACACATAACATCCGTTGACCTCAGAAAAGGAGCCTAAGAAACACCAAAGTCCTCAGACCACCCAAGTCCAACTTGGTAAACCATGACTTTTGTTGGGGTGATGATCTCTAGGAGCAAAAATGAGTCAAAGACAGTTGTACCACCAAAGCCCACCCCAGCATGGGTGATGGCTCACAGCAGCTGTGAACCTGCTTCTGTGAGTATACTGCACAGCCTGTGGGCAGCTCAATAGGTTGGAGAATGTCCCTTCCAAATGATTCAGTTGGGCTACACTTCTTCCAGGCAGTTCTCCCAGGCAGCTGGTTTGGCCTTAAAGAGTCTTCTTTGCAATTCAGCTTCCTTCTGTCACTCAGTGTTTATTGCTTACCCCGGATGGGAGGAACCTGGGAATCTGGTCAGTTTCAGGAACTTCCTGAAGCCATTTTAAATTGTTTATCTTCCTGCTGAAGGATTTTGCCAGCTGGGTGAAATATTTCAATATTGGATGGAACTGCTACACAGCAGGGCCTCAGTTGTGTGTAGCACCTGCGTTTTCTTTATTTACTGTTGCAAGGTCTTCAAATTGAAAAAGTAGTGATGTATATTGTCTGTTGGTATGTGCACCATGGAATGGGGTCATCAGAGGAGTCAGTTGTCTTCTTCCACCTTTGTGTGAGTTCTAAGGGTTAAACTCTGGATTCCCAAGCTTATATGGTAAGGGCTGAACTGAACTTATTTTTTTATTCAATGAGCTCTTTTTTTTTTTTTTTAAAGATTTTATTTTTTTGCTGGGCAGCAGCAGCACACACCTTTTATCCCAGGAGCTGGGAGGCAGAGGTGGTAGATCTCTGTGAGTTTGAGGCCAGCCTGGTCGACATAGCAAGTTCTAGGTCAGCCAGGACTACAAGTTTTTCGACTTGCAGTTCATTTTCGCCAGCCAATGAAGTGTTAATATAACAATATATTTATTTGTAACCAATGTGTGTCTTTATAAGAATTCTCTGTATTCATTTTATTTATTATGCCCCCACCACCCCCCACCCCAGGGCATGTGTGAAACTCAGAGGGCAGCTTGCATGAGCCAGGTATCTCCTTCCATTATGTGTGTCCAGGAGATCAAACTCGGGACATCAGGCTCGGTAGGAAAGGCAAAGAGCCTTACTCCCCGATCTCTATCAGCTCTCATTCGTCTTTATGATAAAACCTTACAAACGAGGACACTAAAGCCTGACTAGGGAGGTCAACCCAGAGTCTCAAAGTCAAAACTCTGGCGAGAGCTGTCGGGTGGTTTTGGAATTTAACCCCACCCCAAGAGAGCAGTGCTCATCCCTCGTCTTGTTTTCCAGTGGAGACTTTTCAGGGATTGCAGAAGGCGAAGGAGATTCTGTGCAATGCAGAGAGTCGAGCCCGCTATGACCATTGGCGGAGGAGCCAGATGTCAATGCCGTTCGAGCAGTGGGAAGATTTGGCCGACTCAGTGAAAACCGTGAGTTTCTCTCTCTCGGGATGCTGGGGACTTGGAGGAGGTCAGGCTGCTCAAGGGTTAGACTCACGACTTAGCCTAAAGAATCAGTGAGCCATCGGAGGGAAAACGACCCAGGAATTAGTGGTAAGTCATTGCTTACAAAACTCTATGAGGAGGAAGTCAGAAGACAAGGTCACCAGAGTGAGAGTTTAGAAGGAGCCATGGCCGCTTGTTTTAGCATCTTACAGTTCCTGCTACCATTTCCACTCTACTCTAAGACTTCTCAGAATTGTGCTTTTCAGATTGCTCATGCAACTGAATTTTGGACCACTGAAAGTCCTTCTTGGATCTTGAAAAAAAATATTCTTAAGATACATCTATATGTCTAGCTCTGACATCTCTACATCTATTAGGTTTTTCAAGGCAGAGTCTCACTATGTAGGTCTGGCTGTCCAGAAACTAGCTCTGTAGACCAGGCTGGCCTTCACAGAGATCTGCCTGCCTCTGCCTCCGCCTGGCTTAAGATGTATTTTTGTTTGGGTACGTGTCTGTGTTTTTGTCTTTATGTATATGCCATGTGTGTGTTCCCAAGGAGAGCATGTTGGATCTGTGGAGCTGGAGTTCCAGGTGGCTGTGAGCTGCCATGTGGGACTGGGAACCAAACCTGGTCCTCTACAGGAGCATGAAGCACTGTATCTCAGAGCCTCTCAGAGCCATCTCTCCAGCCCTTCCTTTATCTTTTTTTTTTGTCTTGTCGTTTGAGCTTGTTTACTTAATAAGGCTTGGGCATCTAGAACAGGATACACTTATTCCTATCATGTATGCTGATAAAGAGTTACCACCCTTAGGAAGTGCTGCCTTACTTCTAAACGCCATTAAAAACTTACATATGGGGCTCCGTGGTTAAGAGCACTGGCTGCTCTTCTAGAGGACCCAAGTTTGGTTTGTAGTACTTGCATGGCAGCTCACAGCGGTGTGTAAGTCTATTTCCGGGGGCTCTGACACCCTCTTCTGGCATCTGTGGGCGTCAGGTACTTGCTGCTATCCTGAAGATGAAGGGTTGGTTCCTAAAACCCATGCTGGGTGGCTCACAACTGCCTGTAACTCCAGTTTCAGGGTGTCTGATGCCCTCTTCTGTCTTATTAGGGTACCCACACATGTGACATTCTTCACATTTTTTTTAACCATTAATACCAAGTTAGCTACAGACTTTTCAAAAAAAAAAAAAATCTCCACTTTCATCTATATTACCGTTGTCTTTTATTTACTGTTATTTTCCTGACTCTAAACACAGCATTTCCATCTTGGGTTTAGCTAACCATGCACTGTTTGAGCCCTTACAATAATTATATTTTAGTCTTACTGACCACATCATTTATCTTGTCACCAGAGCCGAAGTAGTATGAAATTTGGTTTCAGGTTTATTTTCATTAGCGTTACAAGAATGATGAGCTGTATATCTGTTCTTTTTTTTGTTTTGTTTTGTTTTGTTTTGTTTTGTTTTTGGTTTTTCGAGACAGGGTTTCTCTGTGTAGGCCTGGCTGTCCTGGAACTCACTCTGTAGACCAGGCTGGCCTCGAACTCAGAAATCCACCTGCCTCTGCCTCTGCCTCCCGAGAGCTGGGATTAAAGGCGTGCGCAGCCACCGCCCGGCTTGTATATCTGTTCTTTAATCAGCAGTGGGGCCGGGCAAGGGGTTGCATTCGGGTGGTAGACTGAACAAACAAAACCAAATAAAGCCACTAAGTCGGCAGTAGCGGGTAGAGAGGCGGCTCAGCGGTTAAGAGCACTCTTGCCTGGTACTGGCATTTGCTCCCCAGCACCCAGGTCAGACATTTTACAACCACTAGGTTCTATTCCAGGGGATGGGTCCAAATCCACAGGAGCATCTACATATCCATAGCATACACTCCTACAGACACATACACGTAAATAAAACAGATCTTTAGTCAGTAGAGATTTCTTTTTTCCTTCAAGTCTTCTATGTCTGGGAATCATCAACAGTTATTGTTCAGCCTCTGTCAGGTTGGTGACCGGCCTTCGGTGGCCACGCACTGTCATTAGGGTTTGGGATTAGCTGTATTGCCCACACCATCCTGAAAACAAAAGGTACAAGTTTAGGATCCGAAAAACACTTTCGTGTTCATTTGGCTTGCACAGTCTCGGAGTGTGAAAGCTTGTACAATACTTTCCCTCACATCGTCCATCTTGTGGCTCTGATCTTTATGCAGTTAGTCGGATTAGTCTACGGGGACGAACATTAGTTAGGAGAACCGGATCTATCTGAAGGCAGTTTTATGTGTCACACACAGGGCTGCATTTCAGGTCTGGCCATCTGGCCATTGGGAGCATTGCTCAGCTGAGCCATGGCTTCAGGGTGACGCAATACTGTCACTCCAGCTCCAGGGGATCTGATGCCTTTGGGCATGCAGAGTAGCTACATGCATGTGCACACGCTTATATGCTGACACACGCACTCCTACATATAATTAAAAGAATAAAAGTAAATCTTAAAAAGATTTTTTTTGTTTGTTTTTTTGAGACAGGATTTCTCTGTATAGCCCTGGCTGAACTGGAACTCACTCTGTAGACCAGGCTGGCCTCGAACTCAGAAATCTACCTGCCTCTGCTTCCCGAGTGCTGGGATTAAAAAGATATTTTAAGAGTTCACCTAAGACAGTGGTTCTCAACTTAATGTTGTGACCCTTTTACACAGTTCCTCAGGTTGTGGTGACCCCCAACCATAAAATTATCTTCATTGCTGTTTCATAGCTGTAATTTTGCTGCTGTTATGAATCGTAATGTAAATATCTGTTTTCTTTTTTTTTTTTTTAAGTTTTATTTATTTATTATTTATGTGGGTACACTGTAGCTGTCTTCAGACACACAAGAAGAGGGCATTAGATTCCACTATAGATGGATGTGAGCCACCATGTGGTTATTGGGAATTGAACTCAGGACCTCTGGAAGAGCAGTCAGTACTTTTAACCACTGAGCCATCTCTCCAGCCCCCAGATATCTGTGTTTTCCAGTGGTCTTCGGTGACCTCTGTGAAAAAGTCATTCAACCTCCAAAAGGGTCGAGACCTGTGGTTAAGAAGCACTGACCTAAGCCAATGAATGTGTTAGAAACTTAGATTTGAACATGTGATGCTTGTTTAAAAATGAGACACGTGGCTTTTGAGATGGCCCAGTGGGTATAGACCCCTGTTACCAGGCCTAACAACCTGAGTTTGATCCCTGGAAACCACATGGTAGACAGAAAACTGATTCCTGAAAGCTGTCCTTTGATTTCTACACATACATCATAGCATACATATATATGTCCATACACATACACATGTGCACACAGAGATGAACAAAACATACATTGCAAATCAATATTAAATATTCAAAGGCCAGGCGCACCTTTCATTCCTGTGCGTGGGAGGCAGAGGAAGGTGGATCTCTGTTAGTTTAAGGCAGCGTACTCTACACAGTGAGTTCCAGACCAGCAAGGGCTACAGAGTAAGACCCAGTTTCAAAAAACAAACAAATGAAAAAAATTATTTTAAATAAAGAAATAATTGGCTTGAGTCTCAAGGACTCAGTCAGGCCTTTGAGATCCTGTGAAAATGAGGAAACAGACTTCTTTTGCTGACGTTTCATGAATCCAAGGCTGGATTTGAACTTGCTGAGGGTGATCTTGAACTTCTGATCCTTCTATCTCCACCTTTGGAGTGCCTATACAGGTACCCTACCAACCACTCTACATCTTTGAGCCCCCTCACCCCAACTTTTTTTCTTTTCTTTTCTTTTCTTTTCTTTTCTTTTCTTTTCTTTTCTTTCCTTTCCTTTCCTTTCCTTTCCTTTCCTTTCCTTTTTTTTTTTTTTTTTTTTTAATTTTTGAGACATGGGGTCATATAGCACAACCTGCTCCTTAAAAGCTATTTTTAGATTTGTTTATTTTATTGTTTTATGTATACGAGTGTTTTGCCTGCAGGCATGTGTGTACAGGTATGTACCTGGTATGTAGTTCAAGATCATCTTGAACTTCTTGTAATAAAAATTAATTGGGGATTTCTGCCCCACCTTTGATCACTCAGTTCCTGAATAAAAGACACAAAACCTTTGTATTCATAATAAGCCTTAATGCGTTAGATCTGGGTAGACCGTAACCCTCTGTGCTATTTTGTCTGTTTCCCTGTTAATAATTCTGTTATATAACTTACCGCCTTCTACCTGGGCTGCCCTTACTCCAACTGGCCAGCCCTCTTGGCCATGTTCTCAGGATTCCTACCCCATCACGTCTTCTCCTCTCTTCCTCTCTCTGCCCTCCTCTCCTCGTGGTCTCTGCCACAGACCCCGGGCCTGGGAACCGAAGCTCCACCCACCTTTCTTCTGCTCACCTATAGTCTGCCAACATCTTTGTTCAACCAACAGTTATAAATTAAGGAGCAAGGTCACATAACGTGTACAGGAGGAGCTCCTTGTCCCTGGGGGCAACCAGACTTTGGGGACTGGAATTTAACATTACAGTATATAGCAACAAGCCAGACCTCAACGTTTAATTCTCCAGCCTCCACATCCTAAGTAGTGGGATTACGGACTTGCACCACCAGGCCTCACAAAGGCCTTTTTGCGTGCAGAGAACCCAGGCTCTCTAGCTCCTTCCAAAGCACAGGCCAGGAAGGCTGCCTGAAAATGGTTCTGGTTACATCACAGTCAAAACTACAAGAAAACATCCTCAAAGACTAATAAAATTGACCCATGTCACACCCGTTGCTGTAAAATTTGTAAGTTACATACATTTTTTTGACTTGGCTGTTTGGTAAATCAGCTGTTTTGGGGAGGGATTGTGGGGGTCGTCCTGTTACCCTACATAAATCTATTTGCCTACTGATCATTTCTGAGTCCCTGGCTGGGTGATATATCTTTGGGGTGAGTCCAGTTGGCCACAGGCTCTCTGCAGAATACTATGGCCAGAGGGCCGGCCACTCTTTCTCTAGCCCGATGGGAAATGGTGAACATTTCAATACCTGCTTTTGAAAACGCAGTCTGCCTTGTTTGGATAACATCCCAGAGCAAGCAGGTCAGAGGTCAACCACTCAGGCAAGTAAAAAATTTACTCATGGTGACTCAGGATAAAAATAACTAATTTGGGGGGCTGGAGAGATGGCTCAGCGGTTAAGAGCACTGGCTGCTCTTCCAGAGGTCCTGAGTTCAATTCCCAGCAACCACATGGTGGCTTATAATTGTTTAACTCCAGTTCCAGGGCGTCTGAGCTCTCCTTTGGCCAGCTCAGTCACCGGACACCCATGGCGGTATACAGAAACACATACAGATACAACATCCATACACATAAAACAATAATTTGGAAACAAAAAAAGCCAATTTTTGCTTGTGATTCATCTGAACTGTGGCTCATGTGAGCCTGCTGTTTTTGGTTTCCCTTTTGCAATGTTTAATGGCATGTGGATTAAAAGAAAAATATTTGCTAGTGTTGACCGAAATTTAGAATGTAAGATAATTATTTCCTAGGAGGGGAAAAAAAAAAAAAAGGTCTGTTAAGGAAAGCTGGTAAACAAGTTTATTGTGAGTGGAAAATACCAGGAGCCCAACTTCACAGACAGGAGTGTTCGTGACCTTTGCCCTCTGGTGTTTGCTGACTCGGCCGCATGCTTGCCAATGTGTTTCTGTCCTCTTTGCCTCTTAGCCCCGGTCTCTAGTTGAGGCAGAGTCTCATGTCCATACCAGTCCGGCCTTAAACTCGATATGTATTCACGGATAGATGACCTTGAACCCTTGATCCTCCTGCCTTCCCCTGGATGTTGTGATCGTTGGTGTGCTCCCTCATAGATGTCACGTGGTATGGGATCCATCGTGTCCACCATAGGATGTAGGCTTGTTAAGTGTCTTAGGGTTTTACTGCTGTGAAGAGACACCATGGCCATGGCAACTCTTACCAAGGACAACATTTCACTGGGGCTGGCTTACAGGTTCAGTCCATTATCATCATGGTGGGAAGCATGGCAGCATCCAGGCAGACCTGGTGCTGGAGAAGGACCATGGTGCTAAGTCTCATGGTGCTGAGAGTTCTACATGTAGATCTGCAGGCAGCAGCAGGAGATGGTGTGCCACACTGAGCTACACTCTGTGAACGTGGAAAGCTGTGCCTTCACAGCACAGACTGCTTAGCATCTTAAAACTTTTCCATATTTGTTGTGTGCATGTGTGTGTATGTGTCTGCATGTGTGTGTATGTGTATGTATATGTGGGTTTGTGTATGGTGTGTATGTTTGTGTGTAGTGTGTGTGTTTATGTATGTGTGTGGTATGTGTGTATGTATGTGTGGTGTGTGTATGTTTGTGGAGTATGTTTGTGTGTTTGTGCATATGTGCGCATCTGTGTGTTTATGTTTGGGTGTGCATGTGTGTGTGTGTTTGTGTGTGGTGTGTGTGTGTGTGTATGTGTGTGGAGTATGTTTGTGTGTTTGTGCATATGTGCGCATCTGTGTGTTTATGTTTGGGTGTGCATGTGTGTGTCTGTGTGTTTGTGTGTGTGGTGTGTGTGGTGTGTGTGTGTGTGTATGTGTGTGGAGTATGTTTGTGTGTTTGTGCATATGTGCACATCTGTGTGTTTATGTTTGGGTGTGCATGTGTGTGTATCTATGTGTTTATGTATGGGTGTGCATGTGTGTGTCTGTGTGTTTGTGTGTGTAGGGGGTGTGTTTGTATGTGTGTTTGTGCATGTGTTTGTGTATATGAGTGTACATGTGTGTCTGTTGTGGCACATATATGGAGGGCAGAGGACAACTTGCAGAAGTCAGTCATTTCCTTCCACTCTGTGGGTCCTGAGGCTTGAACTCAGGTTGTCAGTCTTGGAGGCAAGCTCCTTTATCCAGTGATCCACTTCACTGGCCCTAAATTGTGACTTTAATAGTTTACAGTTTCAGTTCTCTAAGCCCAAAAGAAAAAAATTTTTGAGACAACATTTCCCTCTATAGCCCTAGCTGGTCTAGACTCTGGACTAGCTATGTAGACCAGGCTAGCCACGAAATCAGAGGTTCAGCTGCTCCTGCCTCCTGAGTGTCTAAGTGCCACTGTGCCTGGCTTTTTTTTTTTAATTCTTAAATTTCTTATTCTCTCCTTTTTCATAGCCCTTACACCCCACCCCCACCCTCTGTGGTTCATGATTGAACCCAAGATCTCTCAGGCTAGGCAAGGGCTCTGCCACTGAGCTATCCACAGGTCTTCAGGAGGAAGATGGTCTTCTTCCCCTGTTCTCTGTTTCTATTCAGTCAAATATCATAACAACCAGCCCCATACAACCAAACAAAAGCTCAGGGGCTCCAGACTAGCCTGGACCATATATGATGCAGCGGGGGTGGGGACTGGAGGGGAGCGGGGGGGGGGGACCATGGCTGGTGAGATGCCTCAGTGGGTAAAGATGCTTGCTAGCAAAACCTGATTGCCTGAGTTTGATCCCAGAACTCCCTTGGTGGAAGGAGAATGGGCTCCTGAAAGCTGTCTCCCCCCAGCACCCCAAATGCACCCCTCAATAAATAACCAAATGTAAGAACCGAATGATGTTTATGTGTCACCTCTTAATTAATCTAGTCGATGCATTGGGCTGTCAGAAGTAAGAAAGACTTGATGCTGGAAGGAAGTGGCCAGACTTTCACCAGCACAGTTCCAAACAAGGAATGGAGTGAGCAGCGAGAAACCAAGAAAGGGGACCCAGACTCAACCCCAGAGAAAACGATGCAAAAGGAATCTGAGTCCCCAGGGCAGGGCATCTCCCCACAAAGCCCGGACTCCCCAGGTAAGTTGCGTTGCCTAGCTCTTCACAAGAGACAACGGGAGATATCAAAGAGCATGGGTTGTATTACAGCTGTCCTCAACCTGTCCCGGTAGGCACAGCAGTGTAGACAGCTCTCACTACCTATGTAGATCAGACGGACTTGAAACTCACAGAGATCTCCCTGTCTCTGCCTCCCAAGTCCTGGGATAAAAGGTGTGTGCATGGGTAACTTTTTAAGAAGGGACAGGATGTGAGAGGGAGGTGGGGACTGGACCTGGGAGGAGCTAAGGAGAGGAGTGGAGGGGTGAATATGCTCCAAATATTCTGTTCGAATTTCTCAAAGAATTAGTAAAAATATTATTTAAAAATTCCCAGTTTGGGAGAGGATGATTACTCAGCATGAGAGGTCTTTGTCCACGTGACTTGTAATTTCTTTTTTTTTTTTTTTTTAAGATTTATTTATTTATTACATGTGAGTACACTGTAGTTGTCTTCAGACACTCCAGAAGAGGGCGTCAGATCCCATTACAGATGGTTGTGCGCCAGCATGTGGTTGCTGGGAATTGAACTCAGGACCTTCGGAAGAGCAGTCAGTGCTCTTAACCTCTGAGCCATCTCTCCAGCCTCCGAATTGTAATATCTGTTCATAAAAATGCCAATGTACTGTTACTATAAAATATGAATAACTTGCAGGGTATGGTGGTGCATGACTTTGATCTCGGTACTCAAGGGGTGTGAGGCAGGCAGATCTCTGTGAACTCCAGGCTAGCCCAGTTTACACAGTGAGTTCCAGGCTAGCCCAGTTTACATAGTAAGTTCCAGGTCAGTCAGGAGAAAAAGAAGAATTCCTCCTGGAGACTCACTCCCACTGGATGCTATGGAGCCTTAACCGCAAGCTGTTTTGCTCGGCTAGTTTGACTCTCCTTCTACCTCTGATTTGAAGTGTTTCTCGTCCCTCTTCTGTAGGTCTCTCAGACTCGAACTGCGGCCACCTTCGTTTCCGCTGGTCTGGCGACGCTCCCTCAGAACTCCTGAGGAAGTTCAGAAACTATGAAATCTGAAGCGTTGCTGTTCTGGGAAGGAGGGAGGGCGAGCGCTTCATCTCTGCTGCCAAAGCGAATCTTTGTTTATGTCTTTAAAATGTTGTATGTGTGAGTTACCATAGTGGCCAAGTCCCCCATCCTCGAAGCCATTCTTACAGTGTGCTTTGTGTTAGTTTGTACTGGGGATTGAACCCAGGACTTCCCGTATGCTCTGTATCGTTGATTCTTACCTCCTACATGTTGTTTAAGTGAGAACACTATTGTAAGTTGTAGTTTATTTCAATATTTGAGTCAATTAAGGCTCTTATATACACTTGTTTCTAAGAGGACACTTAGATACTAGTTTGTAGTATATGTTTTCCCTGAATGTTATTTGTAGATAGCTGTTAAAAAATCATTCCCTTTTGGTGTCCTGTGATCTCTAGCCATATAGAAATATCTTTTGGATTTTGATTTAAAACAAAATACAGACTTACTTGTCTAAATTTCATAGAATGAAATAAATAATTTCCTTAGAGTTCATTTATGCATTTAGGATGCAAACTGTATTCATTCAGTCATTCATTTATATGAATTTGTGTGTGTGTGGGGGGGAATCTACATGCTACCACACAGCACAAGCTAGCCCTGAGCCTCTCTATCTAGTTATCTTCAAACTCTAGCACAGGCTGGCCCTGAGCCTCTCTATGTTGCTATCCTCAAACTATGGACTGGCAAGATGGCTCAGAAGGTAAGGAAATTTGCTACCAAGCCTGACAACTCGAGTTCTAGCCCCAGGAACACATGGAGGAAAGATCAACTCCTGAAGGTTGTCCTCTGACATTTGGCATGGCACGAACACACCCATACCCAAAATAAACAGATAAACTCATGTAATTTAGAAAATATGTTTCCTAGACACATGTGGTGACACACACCTGTAATCCCAGCAGTTGGGACGTGGAGGCAGAGGACTGGAGGCTTACGGCCAGCTGTGGCTACATAGCCACTGGACAGCAGAGGGCGCAGGAGACCCCAATTCAAGAAAGCCAAACCAAAGCAAAAAGAAAGCTGCAAAGTGCTTCCTTTTATGAAATATCAGTGCAGACAGCACCACCCTGCTCTATCTAGCTGCTGTAACAAAACACCCTTGGTGGCCCAAGCATGCCTCGCCATCTGTGAAGATCTAAGTCCAATTCAAGGGATGGTCAGCACATTTCCGAGGCTGCCCCCGTGTCTTGCAGGTAGCCCCTTTCTTGACTGTACATCATAAGGCCTCTTGTCCCTGTTTACTCAAGTCCCTGGTATCTACCTCTTCATAGGAAGGCATCATTAATCCCAGACCAGGGTCCGTGGTTCTCACAACTTCACTTTAATTTATTCCTATCTTAAAACAAACAAACAGCCGGGTGTGGTGGTGCACACCTTTAATCCCAGCACTCGGGAGGCAGAGGCAGGCGGATTTCTGAGTTCGAGGCCAGCCTGGTCTAGGGGAGTGAGTTCCAGGACAGCCAGGGCTGTACAAAGAAACCCTGTCTCGAAAAAACAAAACAAAACAAAAACAAAAACAAACAAACAAAAAACTTAACTCCAAAGGAAGATGCCAGGGCTTCGAACTCCAACTTGTCAATTTTAGGAGGTCAAAATTCACTTCATAAAACTAATGAAAGAAATTAAAACAGAAAGAGAGAGAGAAAGAATATAATCTTGTGCTGATTCCTTTAATTTTATCTGAATTTTTCCTGTTTTGTCATCCATAAGTCTGTTCAGAGAATAATTTCTATCAATATTTTGTAATTTCAGTAAATGAATGATGAGCTGTCAACATTTTTGCAAATTTTATCAAAAAAAGAAAAGAAAAAGAAACACACACACACAAACACACACACACACACAGAGACACACACACACTGGATATGATGGGCTCTCAGACAGTTGCTTCCTTCCCTGGGGACATCTGAGGGCCCAGCACCAGCTGGGTAAACACTGGAGCCTGTTGCCTCTGCACAACATCAAAGGTGAATCCCCTCCCACTCGGATGAGAGCTCTATTTTTCTTATATAACCCCCCAATATTGACAAGATCCTGTTTCTGATGACCCACTGCTGTTGCTTAGGAAATTGCTGCACTTGACAGCTGCTCCTGATGGGTCAGCCATGGCTGGAAGGTGGGGGTGGGTGGATGGGTAGGGGATGGGATAAGGGGTTTCCGGAGGGGAGACCTGGAAAGGGGATAACATTTGAAATGTAAATAAAGAAAATATCCAATAAAAGGAAAAAAAAAAAAAAACCAACCCAAACCCAAGAAGCATCTAACTCATTTGACCAATTAACTCTGAGGGACCTTGTACACAGAAGGCATCACTGAATCCTGAGGTTTAATAACGAAGCGTGTGCTTAGTTAGGCATTGCAGCCCTTCCAATGAAGACCAGATGGAAAGTGGGTCAACATTTCTTTACTACCTTGTGCTGCCCAGCGTGTCCTGCACATCCACGATCAGATGTACGTACAGTTTTGCAATGTGAATGTTTGTGGATTGTGACTCAATCCACCTCACTGCAAACTGATTACGGAAAGATAATCTTTTAAGTAACTTTAAGCCTCCCCAATTTCTGCACGGGAATCTAACTTGTTTTAATTTAGAAAGAGGAACTTTTGGTACCTCCAGGTTCCGACCAAGAGTAGGTACTGTCTACTTAGTTTTTTTTTTTTTTTTGGTTTTTCGAGACAGGGTTTCTCTGTGTAGCCCTGGCTGTCCTGGAACTCACTCTGTAGACCAGGCTGGCCTCGAACTCAGAAATCCACCTGCCTCTGCCTCCCAAGTGCTGGGATTAAAGGCGTGCGCCACCACTGCCCGGCTTGTCTACTTAGTTTTTTAAAAGTCCCAAGATCAAAGGCTGATACGTTACCTGGCGGCGGTGTGCATGCTTTGAATTCCAGCACTCAGGAGGCAGGGGTAAGTGGATCTCTGAGTTCGAGGCCAGCCAGTAAGAGGGTGTTGAACTGCACATATTTGTTCATGTCGCTATGTAGTTTTGACAGATAAATATTTACACAGCCTTTTAAGTAAAGATAGCAGATTCTCCATTTCTTACTGGAGGACTTGATTTAAATAAATAAGCTTATTAAACTGTTTCCTTCATTAGCACCCCAGACATTTTGTTTCAGAAAAAGCTATATGGCATTCTTACTGAAGATGTAAAGAGGAAGTCTTAGCATAATGAAAATGTTATGTCACAGATTTTTGTCCTGGCTGGGAGATAGAACACAGAAGTATTTGTCTATCTGTAACTGACATTAGGTACCAGTAATGTAAAAAATAAAGCAAAATTTTTGCCTAAAATTCAAATTTGTACATGAAGTTACAAAGTTACTACAGAGCTGTTCCATTGTTACCATGTGTTACCATATACTACTAATTGATTTAAGTATACTTATGAATATAAAATACAAATGACAAAAATAGACCTCTTGTGTTAATAAGTACTGTCATAGTTCAGATGGCTTAAAAATAACCATAATGCAAAAACTTGAAAACACGAAGCCGGGTGTGGTGGCGCACGCCTTTAATCCCAGCACTTGGGAGGCAGAGGCAGGTGGATTTCTGAGTTCGAGGTCAGCCTGGTCTACAAAGTGAGTTCCAGGACAGCCAGAATTATACAGAGAAACCTTGTCTCAAAACAAAACAAAAAAATAAGACCGGGTTTTGCTAACTAGCCCAGACTGGCCTCCACTCATAGCACCCCTGCCGGCGCCCCTTGACTGTGGGGATTACAAGCATGCAGTACCATGCCTGGCTCGAACCATAAATTGTTTCCCTTGTACTTTATTGATTCCTTTTCAGGTGGCTTATCTTTCATTCATTTATTTATTTTTTGAGGCGGGGTTTCCCCACATCACACAGCTGGCCTTGAACTTGTGGTCTTCCATCTCTTCCAAACTCGGGCATCACAGGCTTGTGCTATCATGCCCTGGGTATTTATTATCTTTTTAAAAAAACTTTTGCAATCACAAGTAAACACTGTTGTGAACTATGTGAAGTACACTTGTTGTGGGATAAATACCTAGCTCTGGATTTATTGCGTTGCTGAGAGAGTATGAGCATTTGGAATTTAGTTACTATATCCTTCAAATAATAATAATAAAAGATTTATGTTAGTATCTGCAGAGGATGAAAGATGCCATCAGACCCCCCTGGAGCTAGAGTTACAGTCATTTGTGAGAAACCTCCGGTGGGTGTTGTGAGCTGAACTTGGTAAGCACTCTTAGGGACTGAGCTCTGCTCACTTCTGCCTTCTATGGACTGGATTAAAGGTGTGTGTTACCCACACTTGGCTATTTCTGTATTCTTTAAGTAAATGCAGCTGGCTAGTTTTCATAGATCTTAGGACCGCAGGGTTGAAAAACGCCAGAAAAGAGTGTTTGCCCATTGGGATTCTTGACTTCAGATTTTTTTTTTTCCCTACTCTAAGCTAGATTTGGTTGCATCGGCTGCACTGTGCTCACAGAACAGTTTAGAACCTCTCTAACCCCTCATCGGAAGCAGTGCCCAAGCTATGAAGCAATAATAAAACCGGAGTACACATTTCTTCTGTCACTTTCCATAGAGAGAGGATAACGGGGTGGCGTGGGGCGCGGGGTGGGGCTGGGGCTTTCATCTATGCTGTGGTGGTCACTTCCCTCTGTGTGTCCTGAAATGTTGAAATAGAATTCTGGTGCCTTCCATTCTTTTTAAAGTAAAAGCCACTCAACAGAGCGGTTGTTGAACGCTGAGAGAGCGTTCACTATTTCTTCTAAATCCATATAGTTTCCAGTGCCCCTTGGACGTGTTCCTGCTGTCACTAGGAAAGCAAAAAAAAAAAAAAAAAAAAAAAAAAAATAGAGGGTTGGGGGGAGGGAGAGAGGCTTCATAAAAGAGAGTGAGATAAGGAGAAGTTTGCTTTCTTGCTTATGAATTTTCGTATCTTTCTCTTTGCCCGGATCTTATGGGTTACAAGATCAGTCACAGCAGCAAGTGTCGATGACTAATGTGGTTATTGAGAGGGATTTTTTAATTTCCTGGAAGGCAAACGCCATTATTCCCCATCCCCACACGTCGCAGACCGGCGATGCAGGAACGACTGGGGAGTCCGTGATGGGAGTTATAAAACTGATGAATTCTTGGACGAACTGCTGGGCAAAGAGAAAGGCACTTCCCTTCCATTTCCGGTTCGTGGTGGCATCAGCCCACCTGGCTTTGGTTTTATCTTTCTGGGCTCCTGTTCTTCTCCTAGCCGTGGAGACACTTTGTATCCAGCCACTCTGCCCACCCTTTCTTTTCTCAGGAAGTCTCTTGTTTTTCCTATCGCTTTAGGATTGTGGAGAGCTGGATTGTTTTTCTGGTTCTGACCTACTGTGAGGCTTAGAGCAAATTACTTTAGCTCTACTATGGTTTCCTTCTACTTGTGCACGGACTTAAGACCAGACCAAACCAAACCAAACCAAACCAAACCACCTCCTCTCTGGAGACCATTGGAACTCAGCTCAGACCCAGGTAGTGTGATGGTTTAATATTGGATGTTACATTGACACCTAGGATGAAAGATCTCAGTTGAGAAATTGGCTCCTATGAAATCTGGTGTCAGTGGGAGATTTTCTTAATTGTTAATTGATTAGGAGTGCCCAGCCCACTGTGGTCTCTGCTTGAGTTCCCGCCTCCCGACTCCTGCCCTGACTTCAATGATGGCCATGGATGTGCAAGCCAAGCAAAGCCTTTCCTTCCTCAAGTGCCTTTGGCTAGAATTTCATCCCAGTAACAGAAAGCAAACTAGGACAGCTAGCTGAGGAGCTTGGCTTGAAGCCAGAACCGTGTGGGAGCCGGGGAGGGGTGAACTACCTGGGAAGGAGAGGGTGATGAAGGACAGAGAAATCACAGGGAGAGGATGTATTGTCTTCCTCATCTTTTCTGATAACTCTGCCAGGCTTACTGTTACTGTATTTTAAAAATAATTAGGGCTGGAGAGATGGCTCAGCAGTTAAGAGCACTGACTGCTCTTCCAGAGGTTGTAAGTTCAACTCCCAGCAACCACATGGTGGCTCACAACCATCTGTAATGGGATCTGGCGCCCTCTTCTGGTGTGTCTGAAGACAGCTACAGTGTACTCATATGCATTAAATAAATGATTGTAGAGTTTCTTCTATACATATTATTAAAAAATCTTGAGAAACATTATGCTAGAAAAATACAACACTAATATGATAGTCAGTAGCCATATGTGACTATTAATTCATTAAAATGTATTCATATTATTAGCAATGTTTTAATAGTCATTTTTTTTTGTTGCTGCCGTTTGGGGACATGGTCTTTCTGGTAGTCTTGGCTGGTTTTGAACTCACTATGTAAACCAGGCTGGCCTCAAACTCATGGAGATCAATCTGCCTCCACCTCGTGAGTGCTGGGATTAAAGATTAAAGGTGTGTGCTGTTGTGCCTGTTTCTCGAACCCCAAAAGACCACCAAGGAGCCGATTCTGATGCAGTCACACTAGGGTCTCTTTATTCAAGCTCGAGCTTGGGCCACATTGTAGTCACTGATGTAGCAGAACAGGAGGATGAAGCCCCAAGCCCAGTCTCAAGCAAGCATTTATAGAGGCATGCAAACAAGGGAGGGGGTACCCTTTAAAGTGATTGGCTGGTGCTGGGAGCCAAACCATAAACTTTCTTAAGTAAATATCTTTAGGTACACTGTAACTTTTGCTTTCCTCCTGATTGGTGGTTGTTAGGGACCGACCTGGAGATTAGTGCTAGCTGCAGGCTTGTTTGGGAGTGAGTGACCTAGAGACTAGTGCTCGGTGCCAGCTGATTGGCTAACTGGAGTTCAACCTTAGGTCAGGTTCTCTAAGATGGAGCCTGAAGCCAAGATGGAGTTGGTCCAGTCTCTCATGTTCCACCATACCTGGCTTCTATGGTCATTTGAGACTTGTGTTTTTTTTTTTTTTT